>NC_034594.1:1209891-1245660 GCF_900095145.1 Mus pahari | reverse complement strand
ACACACACACACACACTCATACACACACACACACACACAAACACACACACACACACTCACACACAATAGGAGACAGACTGAATAGGAAATAGGTGTGGGATAAAATTACAGAGGGTCCCTTCTGTACTGAAGAATGGATATAAGTACAAGAAGTGACAAGAAGGCAGAAAAAGAAAAGTATACATAATAAAGTTGGGAAAGTAAGAAATGAAACAGTCTTAAGAATGACTCTGCTAAAGAAAGCATTCATTTAAAAACTAGTAAGATATTCAATTAGGGGAACTGAACAAGCACTTTAAAAACTATCAACCTGTATTCAACAATGAAATAACATGGGCAGCAGATACCAGGGTGCCTAGAAATGATAGATCACCCATGCAAGTTGAAATTCAAACACCAGAGAAAAGAAACTCAGCAATGATGCCAGAGCTGAAAATTTAGAAAAGTTACTATTTGTGAGAAATAGAGGAGAACCTATCAGAGGAAGGTAAGTACTATCATTTCAAGGACGAGAGTGCAGGCTTTGTAGTTGGGCTGAGTGGTGACTGAAGAGTTACAGTGGTCGTGAGAGTATCATAATTCATGAATGGTGACTTTCCCAAAGTCAATAAAAGCAGCATAAGTCTTATGTGTGAAGACAATTTGACTTAACTTCAGGGTAGATAAAACCACAAGTAATTTTTTTTTTTTACTTACCAACATCATGAAGTAATCTTTTTAAATTTATTATCTACAGCAAGTGTAGCTTATGAAAACTATCAAATCTTATATCTAGATTCCTTATTCATGCATTCAATTATCAGTACTCTTTCTCAGCCATCTATCCATCCATGCTAACAAACATATTAACAGAGTAGAAGGTATTTACACTCTGTCTTGAGAAAAAACTTAAACTGTTAACCTGAGTCACAAAGCCACAAAAAAAGATGCCACAAATTCTGTATTTACTAAACCAAGATCATAGTGAACCAAAAAAAAAAAAAAAGTCCAAAGGACAAGTTGGAATGTTCTCCATTGCTTAGGGTTGGCCAAAGTGCCAACAAGGACAAGAAGCATTGACTCTTCCATCTGTCTTCTACAGTATTATCCCCATCAGGTGACAAAGAATCATTGACAAACTAGGATAAGGAATGCAAACAAACTCAGTATTTTAAAATGCTATGGAAAAACTAAATAAAAATGAAACCTTCAAAAACCTGAGAGATCAAATAAATAATCTTTTGTTCTTTTTTTATCAAAATGCTGCTTAATTTTTACCCATATACTGTCTACATGCAAAATATATAAGAATATGTAGTATACTATATCATGTTACAGTTTATTATTCACTAGTAAATATATAATTGTATTATAAATAATTATGATAAAATATAATAAAGATATACTATATATGTATGTATATTTATATATAAAGTTTTAGTTACAGGTTCTGACTTATTGGAGGTAAAAGTAACAGGGTCTTTCTACTCTGGGTTCTTCACAAAAAGCACAGTCAAATACATAATGACCAAGTCACTGAAGCATCAAAACCATATGATTTAGCCACTTTGCTGCAGCATAAGCTATAGATAGATTCTATGTTTAGATCTTCTGCGGAGCAGAATCATGAGATTGCTAATATCATTCTATCTCACCAAGTGAAGTTCAGATTCTTCTCCTTTCTACAAAACTGAATTTGTTGAGACTGGGTGATCTTCATACAAAGGAACTTTTATCACGGGGCAGAATCTGGGGAGCACAGTAGATGTTTTATGTTGAAGAGCCACAACCACATGAGCAGGTGCCAGAAATGCAAGTAGAAGAAACTCTCAACCAATTGGGAGCCACTTGTAAACAAAGGAGTTGGAAGACAATGTTAACAACCTCAACTCAGTTAGATATGATGTTGATAAATGTGGGAAACAGAAAGAAACCATATCTAGAATAATATAGAAAGTATTTACTCTCAGCATCTACTGAGTATCAAGTAATTGGCAACTGTCAGCATCATGGCTACTGATAACACCAATGGAAAGTTGTAATATATCAGCATTACATGTTCCAACAAATCAACTATTACCTGACTTCTACTAGGCAGTAACTACTGTAGCTAGAGTTAGCCAGGGTAACTTTGTTCCTTCTCCACTTCTCTAAAAGGTGATTCTGGGAAAAAGCAGATAAAAACAAAAATACATTGCACCTAGGAGCGTCTTCTGCAATGATGAGTCTTCTTACTCTCAGCTAAAGAGGGATGCTGGCACAGGTGAGAGAGCCATCTTGTGTCCCGGGTCTCTCGGAGACTAGTCTGTGCAGGTGAGCATGCAAACTGCAGAGGCAACACATCTTCTGAGACAGTACCCATTTGGGGCCTATATCTTCAGCCAGGAGGCAGGTCTGAAAGCCAGACCTCTGTGCACCTTCCCTGCAAGAGGAGAGCTTGCCTGTGGAGAGTACTCTGACCACTGAGACTCAGGAGAGACCTGGACTCCCAGGACTGCTGACAGAGGCTAACAGAATCACAGGAGGAACAAGCTCCAACCAGAGACATCTATAACAACTAACACCAGAGATTACCAGATGGCAAAAGGCAAACATAGGAATCTTACTAACAGAAACCAAGACCACTCACCATCATCAGAACCAGCACTCCCACCTTAGCCAGTCCTGGATACCCCAACACACCTGAAAAGCAAGACTCAGATTTAAAATCATATCTCATGATGCTGGTAGAGGACATTAGAGAGAGAGAGAGAGAGAGAGAGAGAGAGAGAGAGAGATGCTGGCAACAAAAAAAGAAAAAAATGTCTCCACTCCATTCAAATAGAAATACAGATGATCCATAGATAGAGATAAATTTGACTTTGTGGGGCTGAGATCAAAACCAAGGATCTTCCTCTGTCCAAGACGAGGCCCACTTCAGACGATTAGACACTTCCATAAGCATTATGCCCTGTGATACATGATTGGATACAAAAAACAAGCTTAAGGTTTATTTACTTCAACTGCTTGACTACAGAAACCAAAACAGTGAGACCCAGAAATATAACATAATTAACTTGGCAAAATAGTAATGCATATAGATTTATTGCATTTATTTTGAACAAAACAAATGTCAACCTTATTAAATAGAGGGCCTCAGATTTATTTTTCATTTTATCCTTAAAAATAATGCAAAATAAGCATAGCCTGAATTGTCATTCTTTTCTGATTCTGTTTTGATGAACATCTTAGGATTAATTCCACTTATGTATGACACAGTATCACATAGAAATTCTGGAGCCACAGGGATCTCAGAAGTTGATCATTCAACTCAGCAGAGCTGTGACAGCAATTCACTCCTAAGCATCCTTTTTATTTATTTTGTATTCTTTTGTGCTCGTATGTGTCATGATGCTTTTCCTTTTCTTCCTACATTACACAGGTTTTAAGACTGTCCTTTGTTTCCCTTTGTAAGGCATTCTTTACTGTACATTTTAGCCACATCTCACAAAACACCCATCTTACCCCTCTATCTTTTCCTCATTCTTTCTTCCTTATCCCCTCTACATTTTACATCTTAATTGTAACTCTCCATAGCTTTAACAGACTATAAAATCTGTGGGCCTTAACAGGATCTCAACTTTGCTTCCAGCTACTTTACTGTCTTCTTCTTTTTCTCTCTCTCTTCAATGTTGATCTAACACTTACTTCTTAACCTTAACCAACCTATGTGGGCCCCACGCCTAATCTTATTTGCCAAAACTCTAAGTCCACTCAATAATAACCTTGGTTGTTTATCCAGTAATAATTACTAAAGTCAAAGGGATTGCTCTTGTTAACTGGCTAGTATAGCATATATAGAGAGATAGTATCAAGAAGTAGTTGCTCTCCCAGAGCTCTCAAGAAATAATATAGAGCATATCCAAGGTACCTTAAGCTCCTGGACTGAAGAATTGTTTTCTGAACTGTGTATTCAAGCCTACCATATCCAAGTTCCACTTGAACATTACAAGTACTTCAACTGAAATAATATTACTGGTAAAAACAAATAAACCAATCAACAAAATGACAATAAATGTTTAAATCAAATTCCATAATATAAAAACAAAACCAAAAAAAAACAAGCCAAGCATTAATAAAACTGAAGATAAGAGAGGAGCCATGATAACAGATAGTAATGAAAACATATATAGCTGAAAACATATATTCTAATAAGTTGGAAAATGTAAATGAAACAGATGAGTTTTAAGATATATAACCTATTATAAACAAAGATGAGATGAACAGTTTAAACACATTTATATCAAGCACTGAGACTGAAGCAGACTTTAAAATCTCCCCAATTAAAATGACCAGGGCCAGCGGGATTCTCTGGCAAATTTAAACAGATCCTCAAAGAAAATCTAATACTAATGTTTGGTAAATTATTATATAAATTACCAAAGGAAAGAGAACTATATTAATGTCTAAGGGTTTCTATTGTTGTGACAAAACCCAATAACAAAAATCAAGTTGAAAAGAATAGGGTTTACTTGGCTTAAACTTTCACAATGCTGTTCATTATTGAAGGAAGTCAGGACAGAAACTCAAACAGGGTAGGATTCTGGAGGCAGGAGCTGATGCAGAGGCCATGGTGGGTGCTGCTGATTACTGGATCAATGCACATTGCCTGTTCAGCCTGCTCTCTTATAGAACCCAAGTCAGCCAGCCCAGGGATGGCACAGCCCACGATGGTCAGTGAGAAAATGCTTTGCAGCTGGATTTCATGGAGGCATTTCCTCAACTGAGGCTCCTTTCTCTCTGATGGCTCTAGCTTGTGACAAGTTGATAGAAAAATCCAGCCAGTAAAATTATCAATCTCTTTATGAACCTACGTGACAAATATGCAACAACAACAAAACCAATGACACTTAGAAACCAGTTACCCTGATGAACATTGGTTATCATCGTATCAATCAAATACTTGCCAGATGTTCTAGGTTGCTATAATAAGACACTAGCCAAAAACACGGGGAGAAAGGGTATAGGGTTTTTGGTATTTTTGTTTGTTTGTTTGTTTGTTTGTTTGGCTTACAGAGTAAATATAGTCCATCACTGAAGGAAACCAAGGCAGAAACCCAAGACTGGAGCTTAACAAAGGAACCATGAAAGAACACTGCCTACTTGCTTCCTCTCCCTTCTTATAGAACTCAAGCCCACCCCGCCCCAGATATGGTACTGACCACAGTGAGCTGAGCCTTCCCACATGAATCACTACTTTAAAACAATAACCCATAGACCTACACCCAGAATAGATTGATCAAGCTTAATTTCTCAGTTGTGACTTCCTCTTCCCAAGAAACTCTGTCAAGTTGACAAAGACCAACCGGAATTTCAATCAAAATGAAGAACACATCAAAAAAAAATCATTCATTGTGACAATTTGGTTTTACTCCAGAATGCAGGAGTGGTTCAGTATATATAAATCAATAACTGTTATAAATTATGTAAATGGTCTCAAAGATAGAAGTCGCATGATTATCTTTAATAAATCTAACATCATTTCAATTAAAAGTGCTGAAGAAACTCAGAATAAAAGGAACATTTGTGAACATAACAGAAGCTATGTTACAAGCCTATATCTATCATATAGGATGAATGGAGAAAATAACCAAACTATTTCCACTAAAATCAGGAGCAAGATAGGAGTCGTCATTCTTCTCCATTCTTCAATGTAATTATAGAAAACTTACCTAGACTGCTAAGATAAGAGAAGCAAATAAAAGGGCTATAAAGACAAAGGAAGAAAATATCTCTACTTCCAGATGGTTTAATTTGAAACATAAGAGGCCTCAAAGACTCCACTAGCAAAGCTTTAAAACTGGTAAACACTTCCAGAAAAAGAATAAGATACAAAATTAACACAAAAATCCATAGCCTTTGTATGTACCCATGGCAAACTACTGAGAAAGAAATTGGGGAAACAAAACCATTGATAATAACCTCAATATAATACCTTGAAATAACCATATCCAAAAATCTGCTATATTGAAAACTCATACTCACGAGTTAACAAGATTAATATTATGAAAATGCCCCCTACCAAAAGCAACCTAGATTATTACAATCCTGATCACAATTCCAGTAACAATCTTCACAGAAATAGGAAAAAAAACTTAAAATGCATGTAGAAATACATAAGTGCTTAAATAGACCAAGCAATTCTGAATAAGAAGAATATTATTAGATTTGAAGTATAAGGTATTTAAGTTACGCTATAGAGTCATACTAGTAAAAATATCATGGAAGTCACACAGAAACAGCCACATAAATCAGTGGAATAGAATGTTAGAATGAATCTTCAACAAATAGTTCTGGGGAAACTGGATACCTATAAGTAAAACTAGATCCTCATCCCTTATCCTAAACAAAGTTCAATTCAAAATAGATGGATAAATTCAATAAAAGACCTGAAACTCTCAAACTGCTGAAGAAAAAGGTAGGGAATATGCTTTTCAACATGTAGGTATAAGTAAGAGCTTTCTGAATAGGAAAAACAGTTACAAACAGTTACAGAGTAGTTTTGCAGAATGGTTAAATAGGTTGTGTTCACCATATGAAAAAGAGTCATCACTAGAGTCTTAAGAGAATGTTGTTCTCCATCTCTCTTTGCTGTGTCTAAGAATAATCCCTTCTATATTCTGGTGAATCTGTTCTGATCTTTGGCCAAGATTTTCTTGCCAATTAAAGACTTCTTGGTATAAGCTTCCTCATCTGAAGAAAATATTCTAAGAATTAGAAATGGACTTGGAGTAAGTTTAGAAAAACACTTTTGAGTTTAGGAGTGAAAGAGACACTAGATCAGCAAGCCACAAATCATGAGGCATACAGATAGCTTAAATACAGTAATCTCACAATTAATGCAAACCCTGTGCTTTCTCCCCACTCCCTTCATTCTCATTTCTATCTTTTCCTTGTATAAAATTCTGGGTACTAATCAGTAATTAATCAGTATTGCTTTATTTTGAGCTATATTAAAATGTGTCCTAGCTGCATTCTTTAATGATCAACCAACCTGCCATTGTCAGAGAACAATCAGAAAAGGAGAGGAAAGAATCTATGTAATGAACCAAGACACACAATATATGCTTTTTCCTTTCCCCAGTCTTCCTTCCCTTTGCTCTGTCAATTTTGTTTTTAAATATAAATAGCATTAAATGTGGCATCTTAAGCCAGGTTAAAGATGTGATTCAGTGGCATTCAATCTAATCCCATTGCTGTCCACCCATGCCCAGAACTTTTTCATCTTACAAAGTTCCTTCTCTGTATATATTAAACAATAACCCAAATTCATTTAAATTTTCTTAATGGCCAACATGAGTCAGTTATTTAATACTTGTAGCACATGTTGTCAGCTTATCTGGTAAAATATCTGAAGGGAAGTTGAAATGTGTGTATGCCCCTAGGGAGTTAACATGGTAAGACAGAAAAGTGGACAAAGACCAGTTAGCACAACGCCTCTAAGAGAGCTCACACCTGACACTTAGGCAGGTATTACATTTACATAAGTTTCAAAGGAGAAGAGCTGATATTTTTATTTCAAACTACTCACTGGACATAAAAAAGGCACAGCTCAAATTCATGAGAATGTATTATTTTTCAAGCAATATGTTCTTTCTAATACAAGGAATGATGCCATTTTAATTGTACTTCTTAGAATAGTATCCCTGATGTTAACTGTGATTTGTTTTATAAATTGTATATGACAATTTAAGATCAAATGAGTCAGATATTCTCAGTTTCAGAAAATTTTAAAACATGCAGCCTGTTGTAATTTGGATCTTGATACACACAAAGGTGAATGTGCTTGATAATCATCCTGTGGATTGTTGCTTTGGGGAAGTGGTTGAAATCTTAGGAGGTGGCATGTGATGGGAGGCACCTAGCTCACTTAAGGGCTCACCCTCAGAGAATAGTAGGGAGCTCTCTTTCGCTCTTGTACCCTTGCTTCTGGCTACTGAGGTCAGTGCTTTGTTTTCCACCACATGCTCTTCCTGTGATAATAACTTTAAAAACAATGGGCTTAGTTGGTCCTGAATGAAAGACTCCAAAAACAGTGAGCCAAAATAAAACTCTCTTTCTAGAAGCTACTTAGCTTAGGTATATTTGCTACATCCTAAAACAACACTGGCTAACAAATCTTCTATCTCTGTTGGCTATTACGATCACAGAGAATTCCTATGTTCCTAGTGTACATGTGTCACAAACCATTCCACTTTCTATTTCTTTCCCATCATCACATGGCAAACAGCATTTCAATTAGTTGAAGTCCAGCCAAAGAATAGATTACAATGCAGTTTGCCCTTGCCAATAACCTGTGGACATCTCTGAAAGTGCCCACCACTCAAATTACTTTCTATTCATGTTTCCAACTCAAGAAGTTTCCTTGCAAATCCAAAGTTTAAAATTTGCCTTTTTAGTAAAAAGGAGCCTGGTATGTGTTTTTACTTGATTTTTTGTTTGTTTGTTTGTTTGAAGGCCATCTTCTTGTTCCATGGCAACACACTAAAATAGACAGGAGATAGATTCCATGTCAGGTCTCTGGGTTCTCTTTGGTTGTGATAATTTATTTCATCTTCGTGGTTCTTCCTGTAAGCAATTTGCCACAATGATGATTGAGAAGTGCATTTTGAACTGCTAGGCTTTAAAATGGTAATATATGGAACAAGAGATAGTTCTCTTACAAAACACATTCTTCAAACTTTATGTTTGCTTTCCAGTGATACGAACCATAAAATCATGCTAGCTAGCCCAAACTGCTTTTATGGAAATCTTGGTTTGGAATAACAAAAATTGAATCTTTCATAACCTCCTTTGGAGTCCAAACATTTGGGCTGTATCTATCATGCATGTATAAAACTATCTAGAGTTTAGGAATATAGCACCAATGGAAAAGCATAATTCTTCAGTTTTCTCATGGAAAATGACACACTTGTTGATTTAAATGACGGTTCAGGCCTCATGAAATTCTTCAAAACATGATCCTATTAAAAAAAATTGTTCAACACACTGTTTCTACAGAAGTTCTGAGGCTATGAGTGAAATGGAAACAGAAAATGAAGTCCACATTGTAAATCTATTGATTTACAAATTTGCTTTTGCTTGGCTTCATCAAAAGCTATGCAAATGACCACTTTAGACCTTTTAATAACTTGTTTATTTCTAGTCTTCACTCTCTGGCCTAAAACAGCATTATAATTACACAACTCAGAAACCCCCCCAACACTATATTATCAAGAGCATGTGTCATTAAAACAAGATTAACTTGAAACTCTTAACTTGAAGAAACAACAGCATTTTGTCCTGGCTTTGTTCAAGAAAGACAAACACAACTATATAAGGTGAATGTGCAGGACAGAAGATGGAAGGAGTCAAGGATGTAGCTCAGGAAAAGTGTTCTTGTCTGGCATAGAAGAGGGCCCTGACTTGAATCCTGCCACCAAAAATAGATAAATGAGTAAATAAGATGTTAAAATAGAGATAGTATATAATAATATTCAGTACAACATCTTGTATTATAGATGAAAAATGACAACTAAAAGGTTTAGTTAGAGATGGGAGCTGTCAAAACCAAACCTAATTTGTGAATTATCTGTCTATTGTCTTTTCCTAGAAGTGGTTTACATGAGTGAGCCATTTTGGTACATCTACAGAGGTGGGGATTCTTCTAAATTACGATGGGAACTAGACAATCTTCTGTGCCAAAACCGCATAACAGGGTACAAAGTGGACTCTCAAAATTATATTTTCTGTCTTTAAAAACATCTTGAGCTGTTTTTCACTTGTCTTTTATCTGTAAAACATTAATGCTCCCTCAACAGACAGATATATCAAAGGAATGTACTATATCTCATTCTGTTAAATTGAATAATACATTAATTGAAAGCTTAAAGAATTTTTGTAATAACTCACTAATTTTCTTTAAGGATCTTTCAAATCAGAGATGAAGCCAAATTCCTTTCTATATACAAAAAAAAAAAAAAAAAAAATCGAGCAATTAAGGGAAGTGATGGATCTTTAGTAAGATTTACAAATAAAATGAATGGATTTTTTTTTAATGCATGTAGTGAGCGAAGTTCTCACAGGGATACTTAAAGACATCACACTTAAAGGAAAGCTTGAAGCAATATAGTCATAAAAATTAAGAGCTCTTTTACCTCAGAACAGACCAGAATCCATGTTTCAAAATGCTTTGTTCATGGCCAATGATGTCAGAATGGTTTAAATGTTACAATAAGTTTTTCTAATGGCAGAGACATAATATTTGAGGACTCATCAAAAGACTCAATTTCTATTTCTTTACGTAAATGTGTACACTGCAAAGAGGATTACTCAGTTAAAGAACAGCACTGCCTATGAAAGTAAGACAGTGAGCTGCAACAAAAAGAAAAGAATGAAGTCTTTATTGTTATTATAATGTTTTGTATTCCCACAGCTAACCTGAAAATTTCGGAATTTGCTTAGGTGACTGACAAATCATTTCTCTGGGTCGCACATAAACTTCTAATTACAGTCCCACTTCATTTTAGTGTTCGTGCATTCCAGTCATTGTGCAAAGCACTTAACACACATCAACTCTAATGCTAACAAGCCCACAGGATGGTTAATCATTATTCATTAATGGGGTGCAGTTAAGGGATTTTTAGGATTGAGGGGCAGCCTAACCAAGTGCCAAAGGACTCATGACTGTCCCTCCCCTTGCAGAATTAGAATCTGAACTTCCTCACATCTGAACCAAGCATTGTTCATTGTTCCCTCTCGAATCCTTTGGCAGACACAGCCTGGAGGAACTGACCCACACATGCATAGATGTATTTCAATGATAATGTCAATCCCCAAGGAGGCCACAGACGGAGTGTGTAACCCCCTCAGGGATACAGTGATTTTTGACACATTCTGCCTCCAGCAATCTTTTGTCAGTGGCTAATTTTTTTTTCAGGAACTTCCATTTTCTGTGACACCTAAACCCACCAATGAATAAGCATGTAGCAAATGTGTACTATGTGAAAGGTATTACTTGCAGGTAATACTGCCAGTTGAAACATAGCATGTATATGGTCCACATTCATTTTTCATTCATCTGAATGAAACCAAACCAAATTGATCACCCTGGTTCCTTGTTTCCTTTCTTTTTGCTAAATCTGGCAGCTCTTCAAGCTAATTCATTTGTTTTGAGTTATCCTCACTTTTTGTTGGAATGACCTATAAAGACAGGGAAAGGAAGTTAGCCATTCAACATGTAAGTGTAAAACTGCACTATGCCTTTCTATAGAGACATTCAAATTCCCCTCAGAAATAACCTCAACTGTAATCCTGTCTGCCCAGAAGCCCAAAAAGTCTAAATGATCTCTGAGAGGTGAGTTGCTTTGTTGTGGTGATTTATTCTTTTCTTTATTTGTTCATTGTAGAGTCAAAGACCCAGCAGGGAGGAGATGACATGGGAGGGGGGGATAACTAAGGAGAATGTATTGAGAAAGCTATTTACAACAACGGAGTAAAGAAAGCAGACAGAATGTGCAAGTTGTGCAAGGCAAATCACTTTCAGAACCTGGCCATTCTCATCATCTTGGCTGTGATAATGGGAGACATACTAGACTCCAAGGAATATTTCATTTAAGCAAAGGCTAAAAGACTGAAAAGATGGTGTCTCAGTTAGGGTTTCCACTGCTGTAAAGAGATACCATGACCAAGGCAATTCTTATAAAAGACATTTAACTGGGGCTGGCTAACTGGTTCAAAGGTTCAGTCCACTATCATCAAGACTGGAGTATAACAGCATCCATGTAGGCATGGCATTGGAGGAGCCGAGAGTTCTACATCTCCATCCAAAAAGGAAACCAGGAGACTGTCTTCCAGTCAGCTAGGAGGACAATATCAAGCCCACCCATACTATGACACACTTCCTCCAACAAGGCCACACCTCCTAATAGTATTACTTCCTGAGCCAAGAATATTCAAACCACCACAGATAGTAAAGAATGTATCCAAGAGCACAATTCTATAACATAATAGAAAAAAGGGAAATAGAACCTTGCTTCCTCCTGGTACCTGAGCAAGATTCTTAAAAAAAAAAAAAAATAAAAAAAAAAAAAAAAAAAAAAAAAAGCTTGCTTTGCTATAGAGATCTGCTTGCACTTCCAAATACACAGCACAAAAGTGAACACAGGACTGACCATGAAGGGAACAAAGAAACATACTTGTGTATTCTCTCACATGGTGCTTTTGTGTGTTCGGTTAGCATTATATATTTGTGTACATAACATTCACTCCATTCTAACATATTTCTTTCTTTACAGCTCTCAATCATACATATTTTCAAATCCTCCATTAAAGCAAAAAATACAGAAATATATCCTAACAAATCTTAATGATCAGTATCAAAATAAAGCAATATGAAAGGAGGTACAATGGCTTTCTTCCTCTCCTTGGACAAGGGATATTTTCTTTATAGAAACTCCATATAAAAGATCCTGAAAAATTATTTAAGCCCCTAGACCTGTGTCCAAAATAGCCCCATTGTTCCAGGATGCCAGGTGTTTGAAGTTTTTGCCTTTCTATAGCCCAATGCCAGGTGTTTTCGGTTTTTGTGTCTTTATAAACCCCTTACCCCTTGAGCTCCTTGTAGAGGAGTCGACTGTGTGGGATACGAGTCTTCCCCAGTGCACTGGTTTTTCCTGAATAAACTTCTTGCAGTTTGCATCAAGACCATTTCTTGTGAGTCATTTGGGGTGTCACCTCTCCTGAGTCAGAACGTGGGGGAGTCCTCACATTGTGGGTCTTTCACACATGCAAAAACAATGGACTAAATAGAAATAGTAGATTACATGCAGAAGCAAGCTTAGTCCTCACAGCATGGTAGAAAATGTTTGTACTCCATGGCCCCTTCCTTGGAAATCCACTTTTTTTTAGTATAGTGTAGTATAGTATAGTACAGAATAGAATAGAATAATATAGTATAGTATCATTTTATATGTCTGTTTGTGTCTGTCTCTCTCTCTCTCTCTCTCTCTCTCTCTCTCTCTCTCTCTCTCGGGGGGGGGCATGTACATGTATATGCAAGCACCCGCATGTCATGACTTATGTATGGAGGGCAGAGGACAACTTGGTTTTTTTCCTTTGACCATAGAATCTAGGCATAGAATTTGGGTTTTCAATATTCACCTGCTGAGGCATCTCCCCAGTGCCCGACTCTTACTTTTATTATCTTGTGACCTTGTGCAACATAGACCACTCTTTCCTCAAACTTATTCTACACAGTTTTCTGATCCATCTACAGAGTTGGTGCTCCCAGATGAGGAAGAAAACTGACAAAATGAGTGAGTGTGAATACTGAAAAGATGAAACTGTTTTAAACCATGTGAGGCTCCTTAAATGCTAAATACATGCAAAGATCTGTTACACATCAGACAAATTACAGATATGTAGCTCAACTTCCCCTGGACAGAACATCATTTGACTTGTACAGCAGAACTCCAGGGACACTGTGATGTGGCATTTGTTAATTACCATTTGTCCAAGACTCCTAACTAAATTGCATCAAATGAGCTTCCCAACATAAAAGCTGACCAAGTCTTCTGCAGGAATATAATCAGACTGCTGATATGGTAACAGTAAGCACTGTTTTCTAAAGGAATTAAATAAATTTAATTTTGACAATATATATGCCATCTGTTATCACAAGATATGTCTGTAATTGAAAATAAAAGCCAAGCCTTTGGATACAATAACTTTCACTTTTTCTCTTGTATCTCATGCAAATTACCCAACTCATTTTAACAGTTAAAATTCAGTTAAGATTCCATACTGATATCTGTTGTGAATGGTTAGTTGATTGGTGGCTGTTTTGCTCCCATTCTTTCTGAGATAATCTTGTGAAACTGTATCTTTTCTCTCTTTGTGCTTGGAATTTTAATCATGAGTAGGAATATTCGTTTAATGTATTTTAGTTCTTCTATCTTGTTTCTATTTTTTTTTTTACATGGATGTCACAGCTCTCCCAGAGTTTAATATCTGAAAATAAATGTTAACTGAAATAAACAAAAAAACTATTCTCAAAATTCTCTACAATTACATTTAACATAAAAGAAGTCCCCCTATTGCTAAAAACATCATGTTGTGAGGTCATGGAACCTAGAGATGTTAAGGTGGTACTGCTGGAGACTTTGGCCTTGCTGGTTAACTTCCATAGTGCTATAAGGTGATATGCACACTACTAAGGAAGAAAAATAATCATCAATTTTATCTAACTGTAAAGCCTAGTTGCTAAAACGGGAGTCATGTGGGAAAACATCCCCACTTGTCTCAAACATCATAGGCATAATTAACCACTTTCTGATTAGATTTAAGGTCCACTCTATAAGATGAAACCCTTACCTGTCACCGTGTGACAAGACTCATAACTAGACAGGCCATAGACCCTATGGGAGAATCTACTACTATTATTGTGCTAAATAACATGGCACTAAATGGGATCCCATTGGAATATTTGTATATTCCCATAAGTTAACACATCTCTTGGTCTTCATCAGAGAAACTCCTATTTGCAGTAGATGGTGATAACACAGAGAGTCACAGCAAACTAAGGTTCAAAGAATAAGAAATTATGGAATGTTTAGTTCTGAGTGAAACATCTCTATTGCATCCTTCCTCCAAACGTTCATGGATTATTGTAAATGAGGGGGTAGAAAAACAGTAAGAGCCTTAAGAGAACACAAGAAACCAATATCTGAATACAGCAGGACATGTGAACTCACATTAGTTGTAGCAGCATGCACAACAAGTCCAGTGTAACATCAAGACAGACCAAATCCCAGCATGAAGAGGGACGGTAGACATAAAGTACAGCCCCTAGCTAGCTGAGTTGTTGCTAATAGCTACTGGGAAAGAGAGTCAGTTTTAAGACTTTTGCCACTAGTAGTCCAACCATGCTCCAATAGGTAACACACTCATCAATGTAGGAGCAGCATGAATAAGACTCGATGCATAAAAATAATAAACGATGTTTAAAAAAATTGATGGGCAGAAAAGGGAGATAAATGTTGGAAAGACTGGAAGAAAGGTCAAAGCTTAGTATAAAAAATTCTCAAAGGTGTAGTTTTTTAATACCCACAAAAGAAGTCTTCAAGGGCTGGTGAGATGGCTCAGTGGGTAAGACTGCTCTTCCAAAGGTCCAGAGTTCAAATCTCAGCAACCACATGGTGGCTCACAACCATCTGTAACAAGATCTGACACCCTCTTCTCCAGTGTCTGAAGACAGCTACAGTTAATTACATATAATAAATAAATAAATCTTTAAAAAAAAAAAAGAAGTCTTCAAAGGAAGTGATGACTAATATCTTTGTAATTTTCCAACAAAGAAGCCACTGACCCTATGATACTCATATAGCGTGGGTGGTCATCACCCAGAAGCTGAGACTCTGGAATCAGACCTACCCTTAGTATTTCTCAGTCACAGATGCTCCCTGCAAGCTCCAAATTTCTTACTATAATGCTCATTACAACAATCCTCATGGCTACTGCCCTGTTGCTCTTCATGCTTCTATGGAGTTCTACCTCTTCTGTGCTGTGTTTGAAGCAGAGGGGTGTCACCGCTGAGGATGGGCTACAGACTTCTTGTAAAGACTGTTATGTTCTTTTGCCATCAGAATCCTCATTTGGAGAAAAAGCCAACTGTCCTTATTGTGAGGAACTGCCAGATATGACTGTGGCAAAGGGCTAACTGGTCTACTACCGGCAACCAGAACTTGAAGCCTGACAAAATCCAACTGAATGAGTTTGGAAGTGGTTCTTCCCTATGGAGCTTGAGATTGCTTCTTTCCTGGCCAATAGTTTGACTGAAGCCTGGTAACTGTTCACCCATTCACTCAGCAAAGCTCTATGTCTGCTAATAACAAATATCTATGTGTTTCTTTCTTTCTTTTTTCTTTTTATTTTTTTAATTTTTTATTTTATTTATTTATTGATTTATTTATTTATTGATTTATTTATTTATTTATTTATTTATTTATTTATTTATTTATTGGTTTTTCGAGACAGGGTTTCTCTGTGTAGCCCTGGCTGTCCTGGAGCTCACTCTGTAGACCAGGCTGGCCTCGAACTCAGAAATTCACCTGCCTCTGCCTCCCAAGTGCTGGGATTAAAGGCGTGCACCACCACACCCGGCTCTTTTTTATTTTTTTAAGTGAGGTTTCTTTGTGTAGCCCTGGCTATCCTGAACTCACAGAGATCCACCTGCCCTGCATTCTGAGTGCTAGTGGTGTGTACCACCACTGCCTAGCTTAAACTTTTTGAGAACTAAGATATATTTTGGTAATGAACGTGTGGTTTTGTTTTAGCAGAAATGTAAGTAGTAAATGTGATTTCACAAGGAGGAAATAAATAGAGATGAGGTTATGGCTAACACTTAAAGGTATGCTATAGACACTATAGTTTTTGAGTGGATAATAACTACTCAGTAAGTAATTTTAAAAATCCCAATTATTTGACTGATGCTGGTAGTAAAAACCAGAATATTAAAAAATTTTTCATAAAACTAGGCATAATTTTTAAAAGTAAAAAAAAAAAACCTAAGCAAATTTTATTAAAAGAAAACATCTCAGTACCCATGGATAAATAATTCTGTTGCCGACCTATATAGTACTAGCTTTTTATAATTAATTGTTTTTCTGGTATATCTGAAAAAGAGTTCTGTCAAGTTTTTATTAAACTGGGGAAATTCCCATTCATGTTTCTGTTGATATATCTCAAATGTTCTAGTTCAGCCACACAGAAACTGTGGTCTCCTCATTCCCCAACTCCTAACCTAATGATTCATCTCTACTATCCTTGTCTGTTTAACACTGAAGCCCCTTTGTCTAAGCTCTATTTCCATCACTTCTAGTCAATATCAATACCTGTACAATTCCTCCCCAGTGGATGACTGGTGTCTGTTTGTGACAGTCAACAATGGTACCCATATTCTCAGACAGCAGGCTTGAAATGCAGGAATCCTTCTTGAATTCACTTCCCACATTTAACTGATAATGCACCTCATGCTCAAGATAGAAAGTTTGAGTGAGAAAAAAAATAGATTCAAAAGTACAGTTTATGTTTATGAGAGCACCAACACTTAAGAAACCAGCAGCTAATGCAAGGAAGTATTATGGAAGCTCTGGCAGGTGAGAAAACAGTTCTCACAAGGTAATATTAAGCAATGAGAAATGCAAATAAAGCAGCTTAGGAGGAAGAACCCTAGCATAAGGTAGGTACTTTCTGTATGTCAGATGCTGTGATGGTCATTCTTTCATGCATGTAGCCAAGACTTAGTGACACCTCTGTTACTGATGCTCTGTCTCTGATGCTCTATGCATGATGCTCTGTGTCTGATGCTATGCCTGCACACAACTGAAATCAAAACCACTGTCCTGTCCTTGAACTTTACAATATTCTTTCATCTTCATAATAGGCCCCAGAGTTACATTATATCTTTATATTTGAAGTGAAAAAAACTGGAGCCCGTTAAATTATTTAATCTAGTAAAATTGGTGTTGCTATAAAAAATTATAGTATGTGTATTTAAATCTGGGTTAGACTGAATCTAAGGTCTCTATGAAGTGACTCAATCTTAGTAAAATGGACATTAAACATTGACTTCTAGAACTGGTGTCCATATATGAATGAGTTAAGGGTATGTGAGGTGTTACAAGCAGAAACGAAACTCCTTTATAGACCATGCTAACTCTGAGATCAAGAATGATTCCAAACACATGTATTAAAGATCTTTCCCACCCCTGGCTTCAAAAAATGAATGAAAAACTAAAACTTCATTCTATTCCTACTTTTTTGAAATAAAGAATTTTAGCACTGGAGTGAGATACATTTTGTTTTATGTCTAGTTTTATACTGAATAATTGTATATTCCTGGGAATGTTTCTTACCCTCTCCAGATCTCAACTACCTCATCAGTAAAATTGAGATAACAACTGAACCTGTCCCCTGGAGATATGAGGATTAAATGATTCCAATCATGTACAATGGTACTCCTGTCCTACATAATACATCCTCTGAACATAAGCTAATTAGAACTTTCACAAACTAATGAAACAAAAACTACATTGCTATAAAGAGCATCCACCCAGATGGAAAGGACAAGGTATACAACACAGAACTCTGGGCATAACGTAATAGAATAAAATAATAAAAGTCTGTGCACATTGCTTCTGGATAGATTACAAAAGAATAATCAACAATGTCATGATTCCTTGATTTGGGGAAGTAATATTTCAGTTGCTTCTTTACTATAACAAGTAGTTTAGGTAAGTTTACTTTCAAAGCAAGTTTCTGAGGGTTTATGCATTTATTTTCATGTGTATAAGTTTTTGCCTATGTGTATATATGTGTGTGTGTGTGTATATGCACCATGTGTATGCCTAGTGACTGGAAAGGCTAAAAGAGAGGTTTAGGTTCCCTAGAACTGGAGTCATGCATGGCTGCTAGCTAGCATGTGGGTGCTGGCAATTGAACTCTAGTTCTCTGCAAGAGCAACAAGTGCTCTTAACCACTGAGTGCTCTCTCCAGTCCCACTAGAAGCAATTTTCAAAGCAGGACTAACCTTAGTAATTTAAAAAATATACTCAGGTTTATCCTTGTCATTGCCTTTATTCTGCTCCAAATTATAAAGATGGTGAGAATTATATCCCAAGTCCCTGAACTGGTAAGCTATCAGATGTAGGAAGAAGAAACATATACCTTGGTGAAGGAAAATTCAGAAGCAGAATCCTATCTTGCCTGCACTGCCTTAAATGTGTTTTTATCCTGGAAATGTAAAATATGCATGACAAAGAAGCTGCTGTTATGTAATCTTTAAGCAGTGTTCTGGTGTGTGTTGTTTTCCTGATATAAAAAGATGATAAAAAATGTTACTAAATAAGGTTATCTACAACTTCAGCTATTCCACCCAATGGTACAAAATGAGGTTGTTATCTTGATGTGAACTCTGCATCTTGGTGTTGTAGACCTGAAAAAAAGAAGATTTTTTTTTTAATAATCATTTTATTCATTTACATTTCAAATTATATCCCCTTTCCAGTTTTCCTTCCACAAAGACTGTAATCCATCCCCCTCCACTTTGCCTCTATGAGGGTGCTCCTCCATCCACTCACTCACTCCTGTCTCACTACTCTGGCATCCCCCTATGCTGGGGCATCAAGCCTACAGAGCACCAAGGGCCTCTCCTCCCACTAATGCCAGATAAGACCATCCTCTGCTACATATGCAGCTGGAGCCATGGGTCACTCCGTGTGTACTCTTTGGTTGGTGGTTTAGTCACTGGAAGCTCGGGGGTGGAGGATATCTGATTGGTTGATGCTGTTGTTCTTCCTATGGGCCTATGGGGTTGCAATCTGCTTCTGCCCCTTCAATCCTTCGCCTAGCTCTTCAATTGGAGTCCTGAGGCTCAGTCTGATGGTTGGCTGTGAGTATCTGTATCTGTATTGGTCAGATGCTGGCAGAGCCTCTCAGAGAACAGCTATAACAGACTCCTGTCTTCCTGAGCTTCTTGGCATTAGGAATAGTGTCACAAAAGCGTTTGGTGACACAAAAGAAAAGACTTATGTAGAACTAAAACAAAGCAGGTGTTCTTACAAGGTAAAGGAAAGTGTACCTATTCTTCCTCAGGCAATGAAGGAATTAACAGCAACATTCAAATCTATGTTGAGTGCATTGTTTCAACTAATTATAATAATTGAACTTTAAGATACATATTCATTAAAAAAATTTTTACCTTTGGAATTTTAAAATTTATTTCTTTTTAGCTTTGAATCTGGGTCTCACTGTACTTCCCAGACTAGCCTGTCACTCCAGAAACTGGGCCTACAGGAATGTACCAGAGCATATAGCTTACTCTTGTAGATACCCAAAAATGTACAAATTAAAGTGCATGTAGAGTTACATTTAACATGTGGGGAAACAATGTTCCTTGTCCTGTGCTGGTGAGGCAATACCAAATTTGGAATGCTTTCTTCCTATAGGAGACATGATGGCTTCTTTGCAAAAGACATAAACACAAACATTCCAATCAAATCTGAAATATTCCTCTACACTGAACACTTGGTCACCAGGTAGTAGCACTCTTTGGAGAGGAAGTGGAAACTTCAAGGGTACAGGGACCTAGCTGAAAGTCATATGTGGCTTCTCGGTACCTTTGTCTCTCTCCTCATTCTGCCCACCACAATGTCAGCCACTCTACCATGGCCTTCCCACCATGATGCACTGAAACTTCCAATAAAAAAATGTTTATTAAGGAAAGAAAGAAAGAAAGAAAGAAAGAAAGAAAGAAAGAAAGAAAGAAAGAAAGAAAGAAAGAAAGAAATCAGACAATGAAAGAATCTGCATAGTTAATTGCAATTCCACAAGATACATCTGTAAATCATATTTGAACATAACAAAAACTTTTATAGCTACAAAGTCATAGATGCTTTTCAGTATCTCACAAAATATATACTTATTTTTAACAAGTAATCATACTGAAACCAAAGGGATAACTTTATGGTTGGCTCTTAGATACCATCTAACATAACTCTGAGTGAGAGTCCTCTGGTCATTTATTAATTTTCTCATAGAAATTACATTAATTCTATTTCTCATATTTTAGGCATATTGGACAAGATGGATAGCCCTATATCTCTATGATGTGGGTCACTGATACAGCTTTGTTAATCTAGGTCCTTTGAGAAGCCGACTCCAAAATTAAATTGAATGGGATGGGGTTTTATTAATGGAAATGCCTGC
Organism: Mus pahari; assembly: GCF_900095145.1. Taxonomy (NCBI): domain Eukaryota; kingdom Metazoa; phylum Chordata; class Mammalia; order Rodentia; family Muridae; genus Mus; species Mus pahari. The sequence goes on along the minus strand of NC_034594.1, from coordinate 1,224,897 downwards.
ATGGAAGGGAATAGAGGAATGGTGAAAATTCAGAAGCCAACAGATTATTTAAAAAGGCAAAGTGGGACTGATTGCTTGAAAGAGACCTCGATTATGCCATCGCCTCAGAAAAGTGAGACAAAACCCTGGGAAATCCTTTGACAAGTGATTGGTAAAGATGTCCAAGAGTTTTCTGGTGGATACCTAGCAGGGCAATCATGGTGCTAGAATTTAGAATGCAGTTAGGAGGCCCTTGCCAGTGGTCTACTAATAATTAAGGTCTGCCCCGTCTATCCTCCAGGATGCCATGGTGCCTGTTATGCTTAGAATATAAAATGACTCACATGGATTCATATGCTTGACCACTTCGTTTCCAATAATGGATTGGTCTTTGTTGTGTAATGTAGATAGAGAGAAGAAGTCACCAAGAGAAGGTCTTAAGAGAAAGTTCAGCTTCTCTTTTGGGCCTTCTCTCCATTTCCTTCTTAGTAAATACAATACGATCAGTCACCCTGGAGCTTCCTCAACGTCCTGGGCACTATGTCCTCTTGCCATGATGGGTTTTTCCAGCCCAGCTCGCAGCTGTGCTAATCCCTTCTTTCTTTAAAAGTTTTTCATCAAACATTTTTATCCCTAAGAATAAAGTAAAATGCACTATTCTGTTATATGGAGTTTTATTAGTACAATACATGAATATCTATCTGTATTTCTTGACTTCCTTGTAATCATTAAAAAATAATGAAGTCCATAATTGTGGGCCTGATGTTCATATTATTTGAAGTCATTGTTAAAACTATGATTTTTTTTCCTGATCAGACACTTTAATCAGCCATTGCTATTTTCCAATTGGTCGGCAGATGCTAAGAGCCAACACCAGGTTACCTAATACATCATGACTGTTTAGAACATTATTATCGAAGTGCTTGTGATTGTGTACAAACTAGTGAGCTGTAATACAAGTCACACATCCCGTCTCTGAGGTCTTCTAAACACCTGGACACTGGGGATATGTAGTCCAATACTCAGCTTCTGGGCCTATACTCAGTTTGTTGAATGACTTCAGAAAAGGAATGTTTTAAATTCTTCCTTAGCATTCATAGAAAACTTAGAAAAACCATCCTACTTGAAATAATAATCCTTACTTTTCATTTTCATTCGAAGATTAATTGAATAATACATGTAACATGCTTGGAACTATAATTAGCATGTATTGGCAACATATATTACTTTCCTTACCCCTCCACACACACATACACGCATGGGCACAACACAAGAGAAAAGTATGACTCGAACTTATTCCAGAATAAATTCAGCTTCCTTGGAGTCTTTTTGTTCTTGCCTGGATCTTGAATTCCCACCACCAAGGGCTTGTGTTTTAAAGTCCTAATCCCCAGAGAGGTACTACTGTATTTTCACAACATCTTTAAGAGGTAGGTGTAATGGGAAGTCTTATTGAGGAAACCTAATTGGAGACATGTTCTCAAAGGGGATTGTGAAAGTGTTTTTATTGTTCCTTCCTGGCTGCTACAGTAAGCAGATTTGCTCTGCTATCTGCTTTTACCAAGATATGCTGCCCTTCCCAGAGGCCAAAGCAATGGTGTCAATGAATCATGGATGGGAACTCCAAAATAAGAAGAAAAATAAAAGCAAAAGCAAAAACATCCTTTTCTCAGCTTGTTCTCTGATCATTCTAGAAAGCTGAATAACTTCTTCTCTGTAGTCATGGACCTTCAGAACGTATTTGAGTGGCTGACTCATGTTTTACCTGGCCCAAGCATTCTATTTCATCAAGCTGATATCTGAACCTTCTAAATATAGTGCTCTTAACCTCAACAGCAAATGCTGTACCAGGGGCCTCCCCTACTCCTTTCCTTTCTGCTCTTCTATCCACAGTATGCTGCCTCACAGACCTATCTTTTACTTCCCTGAGACTGTACAGTACTTCTTAATATGTGATTTACAATAAATATATGCTTAGTTTAGCACTGTCTACCATGCTTCATCTTCCCTGCTAGCTAGTAAGATACATGTTTTATCTTTGGCAGATTTGGGGTTAATTTTAATCATTAACAAGTCATCTTATACACAGAGATGGACCCAATTTGCATTCCATGCAGCTTCATGCTCTGATGAGTTTATAAAGAGGGCAGATGCCAATGATTTTAGTCCAAAGACAATGCTTATGGTGAGACAATCAGATTTCATTGCTGAGACTACTGTATAAATTTAACTGTCATTATAAATTTAGAAAAACACATAATTACAAACATGAGAATAAATAAGGATACTATTACATGAGTTCTATAGAACACAAATATATATATATATATATATATATATATATATATATATCATTAATATCAGAAAACCATCAATCTAATACAGCTATCTTGTGCTAAGGTTTTAGTCAAGATCCCAGTAAAAATCAATTTCAACCTTTAAGAATAATTAAAATATGTCAGCACACATACATAAGCACCTAGGTCCCAGCCAGATCACAAATACAACACACTGTGACATTCTTGCAGTAATTTAAATGTGACTAAGTCCAATAGGAACTAAGGAAAAGTTCTACACACTTAGAATGTGCTACCCAAGATAGACTATATGAATAAACAGCAGAAAATAACTAACACTTGGAGGCAAGATAGCGACCAATCAGTATATATTTGTTGAGATGGGTTAATGACAAGACGGGACATGGCATAGTGTGACACAGTGCTTTGCTTCAGGTGTATAGTACAAGGCTCCTAAAACAGGGAGAGGATGTAGATCATGAGACACTTGATATGCCTTATGTAATTTGTTCTTGTCAAGAAAAATCTGATTCTATTACTCAGAAAAGGTAGCACTGAAAAGGAGAAAAATGGGGGCTCGTCAGCAAAGCCAGGAACCATGACTGCTTTGGAGAGGGAGGGAGCGTGGAAGTCTTGGATTAGTAGCTAGAAGAAGAGGATAATGCCACTGGGGAAAGGATCCTGTCAGAAGGGATGGAAACTACAGTCCGGGGGACTCAACAGAGAATTTTCCCGTCTCTGATGAAAACCACCGTAAGCTATTCTGAGAACATGTTATGTAGACACAAACTAACACACTATAAAATCCACATCCGACATATCCTGGGGATCTGTCTTTGTCTAAGCAGCAAGCCTTTCTCTCTGCCTTACTCATTTTTCTGCAGAATCAGTATCCCTTGCCTTAAAATATCCACAACAGAACAGCCTCCAATATTGAAGACCAACTCTCTCTTATCAAACTGTTTCATCTAGCGAAGTAGAGAGGAAGCTGTAAACACAGGGGTTCTTTTACAAGAAGGGTGCTCAGAGTGAAGCAGAGTAAAGACATTCCTTTGGACGCTCTATTTCACTTTCCACGGGGGAAATAGTCTCTTCATCGCTTATCCTAGCAGACACGTACAAGCACTTTGGGCCCTAAATGAATGTGAACATTGTCAAAAGGAATTGGGCTAACAGGAGGCATCTGCAGCTCCGTTTCCATCGCATTTGGTCGGGGCCACGTTGGCGATGTGGCAGGGAGCTTGGTGGGCAGACACCCCCGCAGATGGGTCCTCACATACTGTATGCATCATGACTAACCATAAAAACAGTCAGAATAAATCAGCTGTGCCGCAGAGAGGTTCCTTGGAGCCTTCACATTCAATTTCCATCTGGCTGACATTTGCAGGTTGTAGACAGTGACTCAATGAAGCTGAGGTTCAAAATTCCACCACAAGTCCCCAACCTGCAGCGACTCACTTGCTGACTGAGCCACGGGATTGAAAGGTTTTGCTTATCTGAGGGGGCTGGAGGTAAATGGGATTATATTTGCAGGTGCTTAAATGTTTCAATTTTTTCTCTTTCTTTTTTCTTTTATTGGATATTTTCTTTATTTACAGGTCAAATGGTATCCCCTTTCCAGGTCTCCCCTCTGAAACTTCCCTATTCTATCCCCCTGCCCCCTGCCTCTATGAGGGTGCTCCCCCACCCAACCACTCCCACCTTTCTGATCTGGCATCCCCCTACACTGGTGCATCAAAGCCCGACAGGACCATTTTTAAAGAATGTGTGTATCTGTGAATGCCTTCTGACCTCTTGAACCGTCAGTAGAAGGGGCCTGAAATCTTCAAGAAGAGAAAAACCCCACTCAGTCAGGAATTTGAGTTACAAGCGCCAATTTAGAAAATGAGCTAATCCGCCTTGACAATGTGTTGTCACTGAAGAGTTGCAAAGAGAAAAAAAAAAAAGAATTACACATAAATACAACTTTAAAAATTAGAGGTCTCCGCAGTTTAACAGCTTAAGTTTGCTTCAAAGAACTGTGGGAAAAGCGGTAGTTTGTTACAAGTGACAGGTAGGAATTCGCCGTTCCACCACTCACTCCGGCACAGAAGCGAAGGTAACATGAGCTTTCCAACTTGTTTCAAACTGAAGTATTATGAAAAGGTAAATTATGTTTTGTATTCATGACTGAAAGCATTTTACTTTAAAGCCGGCACGGCTGACGCTGTCAAGGTAGAGATTCGAGTTTTATGTACAATGCCTGCAGCCCAGCCGATCTGAGCGAAGCAACATGACAGCTTGTAATAAGTAATTTTTATACAGTTACATTTATCACTCAAGTAGGCTTGGCAATATTAAACACGGACCTTAAAATCCTACCGAGGATGAGGCCAGCGGCTGCAGGCCATGGAGGGAGGCTTGTTCCCTTTTCCCCTTTCCTGGACTAGAGTGGGTCCAGAATTAGATTTTTTTTTTTTTTTTTTTTTTGCTGTTGCATTTTCCTGTTAATAGGGCACTTTTAAAAATATGCATCCAAATGCTTTTCTACTGTTAATATGTCACTAAGAGGTTAAGAATGGAATGACCCCATTTGGCCCAAAGGATGTTATTTCAGGCTTTAATGAATTAGATATTGCTACCATTTTCAGGTGAAAATTAATTGCCTCAATTAACAAATTTCCACCAATCCAAATATTTACCAAATGAAAGGCCTGGAGTCTGCAATTTTTGCTACATTATACCTTTGTTTCCCCTAAAGCTCTTCCCTCTGAGTCCTTCATTACCATCTAATTTTTGCTGATGCCAGGAGGCCAGCTACATCTCTGTAATGGCGAGAGGCTCACCCGCCTTCTGAAATTAATAATTTGGATATTCTTTCTCCAATATTTTTTTACCAAGTGGAATTTTACTTTCATCATGTATTCAAATACATTTAAATTTTAGAGGTATTAAAATTAATCATATTTTTCTATACACACAAACACACACACACACACACACACACACACAAAAACCCTGAACAAAGAAAGCCCCATCTAAAGGGTATATACTATTCAAGAGTTTGAAAGAACCTTGCCAATTTAATATTTCTGGCATCTTTATGAGGTAGGTGCTATTGTCAAACGCCTGTATCTGTTGACAAGAAAGTTAAGGCACGATGGCTTAAGAAATTATTGGAAGATATGGGTATGAACTCAGACTGTCTAACTATAGAACTTGGCTCTTAATCAAGATGCTAAAACTGCTTTTCAAAGCAAACTTTGGGGGAAAAGAGATTCAAAGAAAGAAAAGTGATTGTTCCTCTCCAATGAATTTAATATTGGGACCTCATCAGGAGAAACTATTCTCATGGCGGTTTGCACATATCCATTAGAAAACATCAGACGATTCCACAAATACTTAACTGGGCTTCCCAAGCCTTTGAGAAGGCGGTGTGATATCTATGTGTTACCTACCTAGAAACAAGATAAATAGAAAAAGAAGACAAATTAATTTTCATTTAAACTCTAGATGAAACAAATTGAATTAAGTTGGTATATTGTCATTTGGACCACAGAGACAGAAAGCCATTTATTTAGTCATACACTCAACACTCATGTCACTTTCCCAGAAAGGGTCCAGTCTCTTGTACAACAAATATACTAGGTGCTCAATGCGTGCCAGGCATACACTAGTCCTGTGAAATGTGGTGTTCAAAATTAAGTATTATTATTTTCTTTTTTAATGTATTGGTCCAGTATGTTTCAGACACTGGGCTAGAAAATGTGGAATATACATATAAGATAAATGTAGTTCCTGCCTTAAGAAACTCACATTTGGGGACAAGCAAAATGGATCAGTTGGTAAAGGGCACTTGTCACCAAACCTGATGACCCAAGTTCAGACTCTAAGATCCACATGAATTAAAGACTGTTGCAAGATGTAGTCTGACCTCCACATCGGCATCATGGTATTCAGACATGCGCCCACGCACATACACACAAACACACACACACACACACACACACACACATACACACACACACACATAATAAATAAGCATAACAAGTAAAAGAAATTTTTTCTACAAGCGACAGACAGACAGACAGACAGTACACAGACATACAGATAGACAGATAGGCAACACTATCATTCACTTTGATGGGAGTATATGCACCAAATAAAGTTATAGGAAGAGCTTGAGGACAATTATCACTTATCCTTTAACTAGAAAACAACCAATTACACAAGTCAGCAATATCATCATCATAATAAATATATTTTTAATTAGCTCATTCAAGCTTGAAAATGGGAGCTACTATAGACTGCATGTTTGCACCTATAACTGAAATGTTGACATGCAGAAGCCCCCACAGTGATGGTATGAATGGGTAGACGCCCCATGAACAAGAGTGTTGACCTTGTAAGAGGGGTTGCATAGCACTTGCTTGCCACTGTTGCCATTAGAGAACACAGAGTGGCTTCATTATATATTTGCCAGTGTTCATCTTGGCTTCCCGGTCTTCAGAATAATGAGTTAAATTTGTTTATTTGAAACCCATCTTATCTATCATATTATTATAATGACCCCCCCAAAACTATGTATATATTAGTTTTCAATCTTAGGAACCCCAAATATAAATATTATAGTCAACTCTATAGACAATATCTATTATCTATTATTGTTAGGCTACTAGTTACATGCACCAACTACATGGAAATAAACCCAAACATAGACTTCAGATTTTTAAATAAAGCTAGAATATAAATAAAGCAGGGAAACTGAGTCAAGAGAGTCCAGACTCTGTTCTTATTCCACCTCAATCAGAAAGCAATTATGGAAAGGAAGTTAGTACATAGACCCATCTATTATCCTGACATTTTGGTGAGGATAATAACAAAATTCATCCAACAGACTATTATTAACATTGCCATACTGCTTGGCATCATTTGAACATTTAATATAATCCAGTTTCTCTATTGCTGTGGTTCTAGTACAAGGGTAATTTCAAACTCCAGTGAATTTTCAGCAATGAAGACCAACAGGTTTGGTTTCTAAATTGTGGCTGATCCTACTGAGACTTGCTAGACATTAGCCAGAACAGTTGCTAAACATCCTGCCATACATAAGACAACCCTTACATAAAACGAATATTCTGGTTCAAAATATTGATAGTGTCAAGGATGAGAAACTTCTCTGTAGACAAGCTAGATCTGTAAAGAATTTAGATTCTTACCACCTCCAAACACAACACATAGACAAGTCTTAGGGAACCACTCTGGACTTCAGCTCAAATAGTATCAAGTAGCATCTTGTAGACCTCTGGGGAGAGCTGTTGGAAGGTGGTCAGAGAGCAGGAAATGGCTTCTAATTAGTAGTGTCCTCACAGGATGCAACTGCAGAAGACAATTTCCTGTCCCCTTATTGGATGGGAAGATTAATCTGTTACTGAATTCCAGATGAGAGAGATTTTCAAAAGTTTCAAATAGCAGGAGCGTAGCCGTAGAGAAGGTAATTATGTGCAATTTGTACAGTGTTCGACAATCAAAATGTAAATATGACAAGTTTATTGCAGTGAATGCATATGGCGTGTTTACTTTAAAGAACATCAGACTATAGAAATTCTAATGGTTGCTGACAGCTAGCAAGAGTTATCTTTTTCTATTAGACATTTTTTCCAGACATGTAGGGTGTAAATGTAAAATAAGAGAAAATAGTTTGACGTTGTAGGGACTATTACCCATGGTGTGTCTTTTCCCCTAATAAGGAACATTATAGGGAAGGTACTTTAAAAAGATGGATACTTGATAGCTGCAATGGTGTGGGGAAGGTTTATCTGCACAGAAATAACTAACTTTTTTCTTTTTTTCTTTTTCTTTTTGCCTCAATTGTGTTCTAAATGCATCTAAAACATGACTAGCTCCTCAATAAACATCCTTTCCTCATATAATAAGGCATGTTCTAATTGCAGCATTCAATTTTGTATCTCCATTTCCTGTCTCAAAGGTTATCAAGAATGTACAAAAGAAATGTTTGCCAATCCTCCCAGAGGAATGAAATCCTAGCTTCTGCCATTGGTTATTTGTAAATATCAACTCACAATTTAACAGAGAATAGGCATTCAACAAATAATAAATTTTGGTCCTCCCCTCCCTTTTTCCATCATTTACAGACATTTCTGTTTTCTTCTTTATTGCTTTATTTCCAGAACCAGAGTAAAGAGACTGTGGTATTCATTTAATGGGATAGCCACAATCAATATGTTTTGATTCAGCATCAATCTCCTGACAAGCTACCAGATAATTATGGTTTTGCAATAAGATACAATAGAAAATTCGGGGAGCCATAAAGACCTAGCTTTGTTGCTGACTTTGAAAGCTTAATGCTTACCTTCCCCAACATCTAACCAGAATACATAGGGCGATCCCACCTACTCCTAATAGGATCAGCTCCCTTTCCACTCTTGTTTATTAGTAGCTTTAATGTAGACCCTCTCTATGGAAGACAAACAAGCTCCTGGTAGCTGACTGACAATGTCTATCCATTAAAATACCATACAGAGATTCTTGAAATGAATGGTATTCCAGAACCACAGCTGTTCCCCTGGTGGTTAGTCTGTCTGCTACCTGTACTGTAAATCTCCAGCTTATGTTATAGCTGTGGTGAAATGTGATAACTGTGGGCTGCCCAAATCACCTCCGATTCTAACTTTCCTCTACTGACTGCCTGACCCTCTTTCATTTTAGCCAAAGACTTTAGAAAGAGTTTTGGGATAGTTTTTGTTGCTTTGGATACTGGATCATAGAATTGTGGTCATCTTAAACACGACATACACATTATTGTCAAATATTAGAAATATAATATTGTTTTTCCAAAGAGTTTGGAGATAAAAACCTGTTATCCCCTACTCCTAATCATTATGGATTTGGAGAATGAGTCACCCAGTATAATTCCCCAGGAATAATGAGAATAATTTCCAAGGTTAGAGTCCTATTCCCTTCCTGCAAGACCAGCTCCTATGGAATATTTGGTCAGCACTTACAAATAGGAAGTCAGTTTGATTGACTTTGCTCTTTTCTCTCTTTCCTTTATTGGCTTTGGTTCTGCTCTTTAAAACATTAGTCATACGTTCTACTATCCCTAGATGTTCTCATTGAAAAATTCATTTGTGGAAATTTTCAGAGATCACTTAATTCTCAGGATGTATTTACAATGCAAAAAGTAACGTCTTCTTTATACAACTTTGCTTTTTGGTTACTGCAGACCTTGGGCAACCTTTCAGCTACAGTGCTAAGTTGACTTCAGCTTTGTCAAGTGTTGAACCCTTCTCCACAAGCTAAGCTCTCACACACAAGCCCAGAAGATAACAGGGAATTCATTTGGAAAATATTTACCTCCAGTTCTTTCTTTGTAGTTTGTGAACTCACATGCTTTTGTTTTTCCTCTTCTGCCCTCTCTTGTAGCTTTATTCTGACATACATTGAATCTCTGAGGTGTGAGTGGAACTAGGTTTGAAATCCATTTCATGACTGTGACCTTGTGTTTCAACCTGATTCTTTGAATAGTTTGAAAAGAGTTTAATGTTATCTGATATTAGGCTAATAACAGTATGATTTTCAGAAGATAGTTATAAGAACCACGAAGGTGAAGATTGCTGAGATGCTAGCATGTAAGCACAACTTTGCGAGGCTGGTGACTCAGCAGTTGGGGCAGGCACTGATTGTTCTTTCTGATGATCTAGATTCAAATCTCAGCACCTACATGGCAGCTCACAGATGTCTGTAAATCCAAAATTTGATACTCTCACATAGACAAACATGCAGGCAAAACACCAATGCACACAAAATAAAGGTAAATTTAAAAACAACAAATAAGAAGCACTTGATCACTGTTAACTCAACCTACACTATTCATTTTCCCTTTACCCAGGAACTCATAATTGGTAATAAAATGCCTAAAATTGGGACCCATTAGTAAATACAACTGATGCTTCTTATATTTTTTTAGTAATCATTGTGTGTTAACTCATTAGATCATATTTACTTTTTAATCTCACCATTAATATATCTGTGCATCTCACCATGCTTGATGCTTTGGACTCCTTGTGTCTCTAGAAAAGCTACTTGGGACCCATCTCAAGAGACATTTTGGGTCACCCACGAGAGTTTTTCTATCAGGGAGTACAGTAAAAAGGCTTCCACTGAACACAAAGCACCTAGATTATGTTTGACATGGTTCTAGTGAAGATTAGAGATGCTACACCTTCACCATGGTAGCTCAATATCACATACTAGAAAAAAAGGTTATGGGGAATTTTGGGATGTCTGCACAGAGAAGGTAGAATTCTATTGTCTTAGTTTTTATATCACTTCATGCTAACTTTCAACTACTAAGTCAGTGATCTTTTTCAAGGCTTCCTCACATCTGCTTTCTACATTTCTATCATAACCCAACCTCTTCCCAGTGTCCTAACATCTCTCAACATCATTCTGAAGAATGCGAAGCTGAAGAAGCAAATAAGGGTAATTATGAGATGGACACTAAGTTCTTAAGACAGTGTGAGGAAACGTTTGAGGACATCTTCTTTTCCAAACCAAGCAGGCATCAGGCACTGTTTTAGTCCTAAGGCTAAAACAGTAGCCAGAAACAGCCAAAGTTACTGCACTGACCTATTGCAATGAAACAATCAAATTAGCTTAGTTATGGTGAAATCTAATTGGTCTTGTGACAGCCAAGCCTTAAGCATCCTCTTCAATCAGTCATAGAAACCAGGACTCAGTATTCCCAGTGGTTAAATTTCTAAAGCCTAATTGTTTTCTGTAAACCATAATAGAACCTGAGCCAGTGGTAAATTAAGTCTTATTCCTGGTTCAGCACCAACTACAAACCTAACTAGGTAAACTTGTTGGCATTAGTCTTTCTCATTTAAATAATAATAATAATAATAACATGTTGTTAAGACATTAAGGACGCAGTCATTATGATAATTAAGATAATAGTGAAGCACCTGACTCTCCCCCTGCTGTGAGGAACAGCTATATGTCAGCCCCAGATTCACCACCCTGTAGACACCTTAAAAATTTGGACACATCCGATTTAGTTATCCTATCTTAGTTTCTGCTTTAAAGATACAAAAAAAAAAAAGTCAGGTCCAATAGTAAGTTCATGTGTGAGGAAAGAAGTCAATGTTGGCTAATGCTTTCAGAGCTTGATTGAAAACTGCCCAGGGAAGAACATTTTTAAATAATTATGCTTGCATTCTGTTCACATAAATTCACTCAATTTTCAGTGTGGTAAAGTATAGCTTGGCCTCAGGTTTTTCTTGTTCTGTTGTTTTGCTATTGTTAAATTCTACTTTGAGAGTGTCAAGTACGTATAGAATATTGTTAATAATTATCCATTTTGGGTTTTGGTTTTGGTTTTTGCAAATTAAACTTTGGGAAATTTCTTATTTCTTAGAAATAAAAAGAATATAATTTAAGAATAGTTGACAGTCTATGTACCATCCCAGTAGACACAGGAGATTTAGGCAACTGCAGTTGACAGTTGAAAACAGAGACAGACAACAAACAGCTAGATGTGGGCCAACAACTGTTAGGCTGAGCTCAGCCAACTCTGCAGTTGATATTTTGTAAAGAACCAAATCTTACTAAACGCCAATGAATGTTTCATTGCAAATCATTTGTTTAACTTCATGCAAAAATTATGAAAACACACCAATTTCCAAACTATTGAGACCAATTCTGGACCCACGTTGTTTAAAGGGACTGGAGCACAGGAACAGCTCTTTTCGATTAGCTCTGAAGCCTCTTTCGACAGTCTTTCATAAATAGGGCAACATTAAGGGCATGCTCAGCCTCAGTACTGCTCCTAATGGAAATGTACAACGGGCCTTGCGCCATGCCTGCAGGGGCTAACATCTTCCATTTCAGACAGATACAATGAGAAGCCTCGCCAGCTATTCTAGGGCTCGCACTTTTGGGTCTCAGGTTTAGCTCATTGCTAATCAATGCCTGTGTTTTTTTAATTACATCGTGCAATCAGTAATGATTTGTCAGTTGCTGAACCTGGGTGATCTTCTAAACCATCACCAGTGTAAACAATGGCAAAGACAAGGTGACCTTAGCTGCCAGGCCTCCACATTGGAAAAGAGACATTTCCCTGATGCAAAAGAATTGCTGATTTGGGAAAGGGGTCGGGGGATGAACGATATGGCTTGTATACATAAGATGCTGCAAACCTCAGAGTAGGTCCTTTCATTGTCCATCACCCTGGATTAAAAACATTGTCGCCAAGGTGTCTATACAGTGCTGATAATTTTCTTGTCATACTTCTCAAAGGCCTGATTAAAACTAGACACTCAATGGATATTGATTAATACACTATGAGCAAGTTTAAACTTTTAGAATTTAGATTAATACCTCCTCTCTGGTAGTTAAGAGAAATTCTGAAGTTGATTTCATATTCCACTAAACACAGATAAGTGATGCAGCAGACAGGCTATGATTTTGCACTTAAGACAGAAAATATTCTTCCATCAATGATGCTTATAATAGCAAAAGCAATAATGATATAAATATAATTACAAATTTCACAGATGGTGAATCAATAAGAACAAACATTTAGCTAATCAAAATAGACTGAGCCACGTGGTGTGTGTGTGTGTGTGTGTTGTGTGTGTGTGTGTGTGTTGTGTGTGTGTGTGTGTGTGTGTGTTTTGTGTGTGTTGTGGTAAGCCAAATAGAACATATTTTATGTTTCAAGAGCATGTCAGGTCAATGTGACAGCCATGGAGATCTGAGGTTATAAATGCATGAGTAGTATAGGGAGGAATAAAAAGCAACGAAACTTAAATGATGAGTGCCACTGTGTTTTTGTATAACATTGTTTACTAAAGTGTAGTCAGTGGACCACAGTTTGTTCAAAATTAGACCTACCTAGTAAATAAGAAATGGCAAACCCTTTAAGTCTAGCACATACCTAGATACAATGGTATAAGTGTCTGTTAGTGTATGTAGTCAGAGAGAATTCTTCCAAAATATTTGCAACACATCTATTGTAGAAAACAGACTTAAAAGCAATCAAGAAATTAAAAGGCTGTGTTAATTTGGTTACTGTTGAATCCCAATACTATTTTAGCTGTAAAGAAAAGATTACTTATAAATTAATTGAGAGAATTAAGGACTTGAGAGATATGATACTGGTAGGCTTTTTCTAAAGTAAACATAGTAAGTAGAGATACAACTAATTTCTGAGATAAATTGTGTCTAAAATCCATTTGCAAAGCAAAATCAAATATACTCTTAAAGTCCCTCTGAAGAGCAAAATTCTGTACTATCTTAAATATAACACTTTGGGAAGCACTGCAGGCATTTTCATTAGAGCTGGAAAGATAGTTTATGAGCTCTGCATCTGAAAGATGCAACCCATGGTTTCAAGTATGAAAGAGAAGAGATATAACATTCAAAAAGAAGAAGCCAATGTATCATTCTACAACTACAAAGTGGTAATTAGTGCAAAGATGACTCACTGCAAAAACATGGATTCAGAGTCAGGATACTAATATAAGTTGCTTTCTTTCGCTCAAGCTGTTATACTTTAGTATGCTGAACATCAGTGAGACAACCTTACCTAGCTTGTGTTAAGCATTGTGTTACACTACAAACTAGCAAACGCAATCATACTAATAATACACATAAGGGAACAAGGAATTCACTACATAGGTCAAAACTTCTCCACCGCAAATCTTCCCAATGTTTCTCAAATTTTAATATCTAAAAGTAAAAGTAATAATAATATATAAGCTCCAAGTAAAGAAAACTGGGCCATAAGAGATGTATCACACTTTGGTAAGAATTTCTACAAGAAAAATAATTAAGAGGGATCTTTTGAATCACAAATTACATAATAGAACTATATTACCCTTAATGTTTTGATAAGAATATTAAAATTAAATAACATAAATTGGCTCTGAGTCATAGTACACGGGTATAATCCTTGCATTCAGAAACTGGGGAAGAAGGATTATTCTGAGTTCCAGGATCACCCTGGACTATATAGGAATTACTAAGCCAGGTAGGTCTACATAGTTAGAAAACTAATATAAAAAATTAAATAACCATTGAACCTCTGAAAACAAGGAAACATTGTAAACATAAAAGTGTTTTGTTTATTTTTCTTTAATGTTGAGAATTTCACATATGTATATAATAAAATACAATATGTATACACCCATATCCTTCTTCAAACTCTCACCAACACAAAGCAGCTAATTTCTAAATACAGTTTTTAAAAAAATAANTAGTTCTACAAAAGCATTTCAAATAAATAAAGTTCTTTCTTTGAATGACAGTCACTAAATCAGTTAACCTTTGGGAGGAAAAACTAGACCTTTACATGTCAAGATAAATTTAGAATTGACTAAAGCATTGCATATAAAATGGTTTTCACAGACACTCTTTATTCTGTGGGCTAAATGGTGTGGGGGAGGGAATATGATGTCTCAGTAGCAACAAGCACACCCTGCTTTCAGGGTAGCTGACTCCAGCCTACAAGAAAAAAAGAGGGATTCTTGGAGAAGTGCCTGATTGGAAGGCTGGGAGGGGATATTCAAATGAAGCCAGAGTGCCTGGTACTGTCAGAAAGTAAAGAAAGGCTTAAGTAACAAAGGATTGGCAACCAGCACGAGAACATAGAGGCCAATCAAAACTGTACTTACTGCCCAAACCAGAACAACTGGAACAACAGAATAAATAGTGCTGTACTGGA
>NC_034594.1:1199549-1201928 GCF_900095145.1 Mus pahari | reverse complement strand
GGATCTGGAGGATATCATCCTGAGTGAGGTAACCCAATCACAAAAGAACTCACATTATATGCACTCACTGATAAGTGGATATTAGTCCAGAAACGTAGAATCCCAAGATACAATTTGCAAAACACATGAAACTGGAGAAGAAGGAAGACCAATGTGTGGATACTTTGTCCTTCCTTAGAATGGGGAGCAAAATACCCATGGAAGGAGTTACAGAGTATGGAGCTGAGATGGAAGGAAGGACCATCCAGAGACTGCCCCACCAGGTAATCCATACCATAATCAGCCACCAAACGCAGACACTATTGCATATGCCAGCAAAATTTTGCTGACAGGACCCTGATATAGCTGTCTCTTGTGAGGCTATGCCAGTGCCTGGCAAATTCAAAAGTGGATGCTCACAGTCATCTATTGGATGGAACACAGGGCCCCCAATGGAGGAGCTAGAGAAATTACCCAAGGAGTTGAAGGGATGTGTAACCCTATAGGAGGAACAATAATCTGAACTAACCAGTACCCACCAGAGCTCATGTCTCTAGCTGCATATGTAGCAGAAGATGGCCTAGTTGGCCATCATTTGGAGGAGAGACCCTTAGTCTTGCAAAGATTATATGCCCCAGTACAGGGGAATTCCAGGGCCAGGAAGCTGGAGTGGGAGGGTTGGGGAGCAGGGTGCAGAGAGGAGGGTATAGGGGACTTTTGGGATAGCATTTGAAATGTAAATGAAGAAAATATCTAATAAAAATTTGTTAAAAAAACAAAACAGTGTCCTTTCCTTTACAGAGCTTTTCAGGTTTGTGGGGTCGTATTTATTAATTGTAGCTCATAGTGCCTGTGCTGTTGGTGTTTTGTTCAGAAGTTATTTCCTGTGACAATGTGTTCCAGGCTATTACCTGCTCTCTCTATCAGATTGAGTATTTCTGGTTTTATGTTGAGGTCTTTCATCCACTTAGATTTGATTTTTGTGCTGGCTGATAGATAATGGATCTATTTGAGTTCTTCAACAGAAAAAAAAAGACCACCACTATTTGTTAAAAATACTTTCTTTTTTCTGTAATACATTCTGGCTTATTTTTTAACAAAAATCAGTTGTCCATAGGTGTGTGGTCTTTGATTCAGTTCTATTGATCAGCTAGTCTGTTTTAATATCAGTACAATGCAGTTTTTATTACTATTTCTCTGTAATACAGTTTGAAGTCAGCGTTGGTGATTCCTCCAGAAGTTCTTTTATTGTATAGTATTGTTTTAGTTATGCTGAGCTTTTTTGTTTTTCTGTGTGAAGTTGAGTATTGTTCTTTCAAGGTCTGCAAAGAATTATGTTGGGAATTTGATGAAAATTTCATTGAAGTTGTAGATTACTTTTGGTAACGTGGCCATTTTTACTATGTTAATCCTGCTGAGTGTGAAGTTCTTGTCAGATAAGTCTTCAGTCGCTTGCTTAGAGGCATACAAGATATTTTTTATCATGTTAGACTATTGTGAAGGGTGTTGTTTTCCTGATTTCATTATCATCTTGTTTGACGTTTCTAAATTAGAGGACTACTTTTTTTTTTAGTTTGAAAAATCTTCAGTTTCCATGAATTTGAAGGTTTTCTATTGTTTCTGTTGTTGAAGTTCAGCTTCATGGTGGTCTGATAGGATACAAGACGTTCATTTTATTGTATTTGTTGAGACTTCCTTTGTGGCAACACATATGGTTAACTTCAGAGAAAGTTCTTTGAGATGCTGAGAAGATGATACATTCTTTGGTCTTTTGGTGGAATGCTCTGTAGATAAGTACATTTGATTCATAGTCTGTTAACTCCTTTAGTTTTCTTTAGTTTTTGTGTGAATGACAAGTCCACTGGTGAGAGGGGTGTATTGAGGTCTTTAGCTATTAATGTGTTGGTTTTGGTGTGTAATGTAAGCTTTAGTCATGTTGCTTTTACAAATTCCCCTTGTATTTTGGGGTATAAATTGAGAAGTCATCATGATGGATTTTTCCTATGATGAGTATAAAGAGTCCTTCCTTATCTATCTCTTTTGACTAATTTTCATTAGAAGTATATTTTGTTAGATATTAGAATAGCTATATCAGCTTGCTTCATTGGTTCATTTGCTTGACAAATCTTTTTCCAACACTTTACTATTAGGTATATCTTTACTATAAGATCTATATTTGATGTTGAGATATATTTCTTGTATGCAGCAGGATGATGGATACTGTTTTCTGCATCTGTTCTTTTAGCATCTGTCTTTTTATTGGAGATTTGAGTCCACTGATATTAATGACGATAGATTGCTGATTGCTGCTATTTTCTTATTGTCATTGTCAGTGGTGGTGGTCAGAGTGGTGCTGGTGGTAGTGTGTGTGTGTGTGTGTGTGTGTGTGTGTGTGTGTGT
>NC_034594.1:1186268-1199491 GCF_900095145.1 Mus pahari | reverse complement strand
TTTTTTTTTTTTTTTTGGTT
This sequence comes from Mus pahari, assembly GCF_900095145.1. Lineage (NCBI taxonomy): Eukaryota > Metazoa > Chordata > Mammalia > Rodentia > Muridae > Mus > Mus pahari. The sequence goes on along the minus strand of NC_034594.1, from coordinate 1,199,471 downwards.
TGTGCTTTCACCGGTGTAGTTAACCTCCTTGCTTTGGAGGTTTCTTTTTGTACCTTCAGTAGAACTGGATTTGTAAATAGATAATGTTTAAATTTTACTATGACATAAAATATTGAGATTTCTCCATCTACTGTACTTGAAGGTTTTGCTTGGCTGTCATTTGTGGTCTCTTAGAATTCAATTTGTCAAGACAAGAAAAGTTTGTGAAACAGGAGAGTCAAGGACCATGAGAAACTACATCACACATACAGGAGATAATAGAGATATATGACCAAGTGTAATGATGTGGTTTGAATAGGATACAGGAATGGATAGTATTTATAAGGTAAAAATGTGGAAATTTGAATAAAGAATATTTTTGTTAGTGAGAATGTATCAAGTTCTGGAAAGAACGCAGTGGTTAATAATAGTTACTGTTCTTTGAGTGGATCCAGGTTAGATACAACTGTCTATAACTCCAGTTACAGGGACTCTGATGTCCTTTTCTAACCTCTGTTGACACACATAGTACACACACATTTCATACACATGCAATTAAAATAAATGAATAACTTTTCAAATAAGAACCATCTATGTTGGCTCATTAGTTGCAACAAATGTCTCATACTAATGTAAAATGCCGAAAATAGTAATCAGAGTACACAGATTATGAGATACTTTCATATTATATTTTTCAATTGCTCTATACAACTATTCTAAAGTTTTAAAATATGCCAATAGTTGTTGGATTACTGAATAAAGAATGTTTTTCTTTAAAAAAGATGTAAAAGAAAAAAGTTTTATAACTCAAAGATTAAAATACAAACACATGAAAATTAGTAACTCTTTGAAAGAGCAAATGCATTAACAAAATTTGTAACATCCTTTCATTGCACACACACAAATGAAGTTAATATCTTTAAAATCTTAAGAATATTTTTCATTTTAAGGTCAGCCATTTGAACTAGGAAATCTCTAAAGAAATCTAGAGGTCTAGTGTGTACAAAAGCAATGTTCAAATTACTCAATAAAGATATGTTGATCTGGTTACCTGAGATCAAACACGACTGTTTCTTTTTTTTCTTTTCAATTTTTATTGGATATTTCTTCATTTACATTTCAAATGCTATCCCAAAAGTCCCCTATACCCTCCCCCCATGCTGCTCCCTTACCCACCCACTCCCACTTCTTGAACCTGGCCTTCCCCTGTACTGGGCATATAAAGTTTGCAAGATCAAGGGGCCTCTTTTCCCAATGATGGCTGACTAGGCCATCTTCTTCTACATATGCAACTAGAGACATGTGCTCTAGGAATACTGGTTAGTTCATATTGTTGTTCCACCTATCAGGTTGCAGACCCCTTCAGCTCCTTGGGTACTTTCTCTAGCTCCTTCATTAGGGGCCCTGTGGTCCACCCAATAGATGACTGCATCACCAGTCAGAATGGATAAGATCAAAAATTCAGGTGACAGCAGATGCTGGTGAGGATGTGGAGAAAGAGGAACACTCCTCCATTGTTGGTGGGATTGCAAGCTTGTACAACCATTCTGGAAATCAGTCTGGCAGATCTTCAAAAAATTGGACATAGTACTACTGGAGAATCCAGCAATACCTCTCCTGGGAATATATCCAGAAGATATTCCAACTGGTAATAAGAATACATGCTCCGTTATGTTCATAGCAGCCTTATTTATAATAGCCAGTAGCTGGAAAGAACCCAGATGTCCCTCAACTGAGGAATGGTTACAGAAAATGTGGTACATTTACACAATGGAGTACTACTCAGCTATTAAAAACAATGAATTTTAGAAATTCTTAAGCAAATGGATGGATCTGGAGGGTATCATCCTGAGTGAGGTAACCCAATCACAAAAGAACTCACATGATATGCACTCAGTGATAAGTGGATATTAGCCCAGAAACCTAGAATACCCAAGATACAATTTGCAAAACACATGAAACTCAAGAGGAAGGAAGACCAAAGTGTCGATACTTCATCCCTCCTTAGAATGGAGAACAAAATCCCCATGGAAGGAGTTACAGAGACAAAGTTTGGAGCTGAGATGGAACAAAGAACCACCCAGAGACTACCCCACCCAGGGATCCATCCCATAATCACCCACCAAACCCAGACACTATTGCATATGCTATCAAGGTTTTGCTGAAAAGACCCTGTCTCTTGTGAGGCTATGCCAGTGCCTGACAAATACAGAAGTGGATGCTCACGACTGTTTCTAATATCAACCTGCCCTAAGCTCATGTCTCTGAACAATAGCAGCTAGTAGATATTGGAGCAATTCCTCCTAAAGGAGATTTCAAAACACATAATGTTTACTTTCTGCATATTTTAATAAAATTAATAAGATGAGCTCATTTCTGCCCATAATCTAGTCTCCTTACCATGGTAGTCTCATCGGGGCCTGTCCACATTGTTCAGGAGGTGTGGGCTTTGCTCGTTTTTTCTGGAATGAGTTAGTTATAAGAGCTAGGGTATGCCTGAACATCAGTTTATCTAAAAAATAAAAGTTGTAATCTTAATGACATCAAATTCCTTTTCCAGTTTTATAAATGTGTCTCCTTAGTCTGTATGCTTAGAAAGCTGCTTCAAATATTTAACCGACTGAGGTCATTTATTAAAGTGACCCTATTAAATGAGGATAATGAATTCCTAGATTTACAGGAAAGTTCCTGCCTTGGAAAAGTGCAATGGCTAACTATTAAACTTGTTTACTTGAAATCCAATGACAAGCTCAGTGTTGAACACAATTACTTACTGTCCAGTCACTGCAGTCATTTGTTGCTATTTTTATGTGCAGAGTGTAGGAATGCTGGGGATGCTCTGCTCCTCCGTGGGTCTTATTCAGCATTTCCAATGGATTGTGGTACAAGATAACCAGACCAGGACCCTGAAGACCTGTGAGTACAGACATTTGGATGCTACTAAAAGAATATAAAAACAAATGCCTTCTACTAGTCTGATTCATTTACACACATCACAAGGCCAACATGATTAGCCAAAGAAACCATCCTTTCTCCGAGGTATAGGTAAATGAGTACTTCTGGAAAATATTCTAATGCACAGCAATGACAAATATCCCAAAGAGGTTACAAATGGTTCACAGGTGTCATTTTATAAATGGATGTAATTGATTTTCATTCACGTTTTTAAAGAAAAGGAACATATTCAGGGCCATCCATAATGCAGGCAGGATGATTCAGTTTAGAGATTTGTCCACCACACAAGCCCACTCCTCTTCCTCCAAGACAACTTACTGAAACGCAGTAAGCAGTTTCCTATGAGCCTGTGAACTATCAGTAATGTTAGAGCCTTAAATCTCTAATTGTTCTGTGTTGATCTTCATGTGTTACAACATTCATGTGTCACAGAATATTCAGAAGGCACTAGAGAATTTAATCAAAGCAAGGAATGTTTATACATGTGCATATATGTATTTATATGCACACACACATATGTGTGTGTGTATATATATACATATGCATATATGTGTGTATATATGTTTGCATATGTTGCCTGAGCCTCTGTTCTGCCCAGTGTCCCCTTTGGGGGCACTGGGTGAGAAGACACTGAGTGAATGGCTCAGACTTTGGGAGCAGGTGAGAATGAAGCAGCAAGTTCATTTATTAATTCTCAGGGAGCACTCTTTATACTCTCCACCCGCATCAATATTGGTCCTCAAGTGGCAATTTTTGATTGGCTATCATTTTCTGAGTTACCGATCTCTAGGCTCTCAGGCAAGCTTCAGTTTGGCCCTCATGCAGTTCTGATCAGCTCTGTGGGCTCCACTTGCTGTTTATGCAGAAGTGGCAACTGCCCTGGCAGTGGAGTCTTTCTGTTCCTCTTACATGTGTGTATGTTTGTGAGTATATGTGCATATGTATGTGTTTGCGTATATGTATGTTTATGTGTGTTTGTGTATGTGTGTATGTATATTTATATGTGTTTGTGTATGTTTATGTGTATATGTATGTGTTTGTGTGTGTATATATATGTATGTGTGTATGTGTGTTTATGTGTATATGTTTGTGAGTGTATGTGTATATGTATGTGTGTGTATGTGTATATGTATGTGTTTGTATGTGTATGTGTATTTATGTATGCATGTGTTTGTGAGTGTATGTGTATATGTATGTGTGTGTATGAGTATGTTTATGGAAAGTTTTGCTTTCTTTTTATCTTACATATTATGTATGTATGTTTATGTGTGTGTGTGGTGCACATGCTGCCTCCATAAGGCAAAGAAGAGTGCCTGATATCATGTTCAATCTCTCTCTCTCTCTCTCTCTCTCTCTCTCTCTCTCTCTCTCTCTCTCCCTCCCTCCGTCCCTCCCTCCCTCCTTTGAGACAGTCTCTCACTGGGCTATTTCCTCTCCATTGGGTCAGTATTTTCTTCAAATGGAATGGATCAAGGATGGGCAAATATTTTTGTTTGGCCTGTACGATATGAATGGCCTTTACAGATTTAAGTGTTTGGAAAAAAACCAAAAAGTATGTCTTATGACATGAGAAGTTTGAATCTGGCATTTTCTATGAGAACCCAACTTTGCTCCTACAATTCATATACCAGCCTTGACTTTCACACTGTAATAATGGGGGCAGTTGCAGAAGTGACAAGGTGTCCACACAGTCTTAAAGTATTTACTATATCCTTTTCAGAAAGTCTACTGAAATTGCTATTAGGAATATAAGCTTTACTCAGGTATTTTAAGAGGCATCCAGGGTATATTTTAAAGCAACTAAATATATTTTAATGATTATATCAGTTTTTATTACCCTGAAATGACTACTATTAATTATTCACTGGAAAGTTTTATATATATATATACAAACCAAATATTTTTGGCAACATTTAAATGGATCAATTACTTTCTATTAGCATATTTCAACTCTGTGAAATAATGATTTTCATTTTCATTATCATAACTTCATGTATGCATGCATGAATACATGACCTACTAAGTTTGATTTCTCAAAGTTAAGCATGATAATCTCTGTTTTAGTCCCAGGAGATCATTCAGGTGCTGGGTTTGGGAGCCACTGCTAGGAAATAGATTTTTTTTTTTTTTTTTTGCCTTGAACAGCTACTGCTTGGGGCAGTTTGATTTCTGCTAAGTAAGCAGGGGTGGTCAGAACAGGTAAATCCGCTTCAAGTTCCAGAACAAAGCCCCCTGCAATCCTTGACATGGCAGAGTCTAAAGAAACAACAACAGAGGGATAGATGAGATTAAGGCACACAGGCTCTCTTTCTTTACAAACACAGGGATCATCACACACTGCACTTCTGCAGCAGGAGGAAATAGAAGGGTCTACTTATCATGTGCACTGTTAACATCTGCCACCTGCTTGCCTTTCTGCTGAAGAGCAGCTTCCACTCGGGACAAGGCAGGTGACAGCTGGCCTTAGCCGTCAGTCAGCACAAGGCTTGCTGAAGTGAATACTCCAGGCCTGGGCTCTGAAGCTCCTTTCTCAGACTTTTCTCTCCGTTTTTGTATTTCTAACCCCACGTGGAAACTAAGCCTAGGGAGCTCTCCATCATGGTGGGCCCTTGGTCTAAATCTAAGAACTACTTCTCAGCCTTATTCCTCTACTATCTGTTCTCTCTTGTTATTACTCTGTCCTTAGGGCCAAGGAGATTAGCCTGTGGGATTAATTGCTAGCTGTGTGAGCATGAGGACCTCAGTTGAACCTAGAAATATAGGCCTACAATTCCAGCCCTAGAATACACAGATAGGAGGACTCCCAGAGGTTCACTTACCTATCCAGTCTGGCCATTTGTGAGCTCCTGATTCAGTGAGAGACACTATCTCATGAGAAGGAGGAGGAGGAAGAGGAGGAGGAGGAGGAGGAGGAGGAGGAGGAGGAGGAGGAGGAGGAGGAAGCTGTATAGGAAGATACTGGACATTAGCCTATGACATTCACACGGCATTCACATAGTCATACACATGTCTCCATATCAAGCCTCTGCCCACATCCCTCTGAGGTTTTCTCAGGTGCGATAATCTCACTTGTGAACAGTCAGACTTTCGCCCTCTGCCTAAATGATGCTCCCTAGATTTTATGACAAGGCCATTTCTTCCCCCACCAGATTCCCACATGGATCCCGACTTTTGACTCTTTCTTACAGTTTCAGAATCTTGTTTTCAAGCTCTTGTTTGGGTTCTCAACTGCTCATGAAACTGTGAGTTAGCAAGGGTTTCTACAGACAGAATATTGCCAACTGTACTAATTATTGACTTGAGTTTACTGTGTGTGTTACTTTCATATACTTAATCACATAACGTGTCTCTGTTTCCTCCGTGTGAGGTAAGAAAAACAATAGTTTGCACTTCAAGACCTATATAAGAGTGACTTGGGTTTTCAGAGTGTTTCTCAAGTGCAGCAATATTACTACTTCCCTTGGCGATGTCGGCGGAAGGGTCTCATTTTAATGACTGGGTGAGCCGGGAACACAGATGCTGCCAAGCCCTCTAGAATGCACAGCATGGGCCCTACAAATCTATGGCACTTACCTGGCTCCAAATGCAAGCACACTATTCTTGGAAAATGCTGGTAACACATATTAATAGTGTTGTGAAGGGAGTTGGCACACAGGAAGCTTTTGTGTACGTTAGTCACTATAGTTTTGGTTTATTAGCAACTATTCACAGTACTAGATAATGGGTTTTGCTATGACATTTCATACACTTTTATCATGTACTTTAAATTTGTCCGAGTATCATTGCTTGTTCCATCCTTCCATGTCTTACAAGCTCTTCCCAGATAACCTCCTTTCTGTTTTCCTGTCTTTTAAAGTATCTAGCTGATATCTGTATATCTGTATGGCATATGAAGTAAAACCTTCATTATTTCCTCCCTTCCAAAGCTTAACACCTCGTTCTAGGCTCCTTTTCAGTCTGTAACGTAACTACCCATTTGCTTGGGTCATGAACCTGGAAATCATCATAAATCCTTTCTTTTCTATCCTTGCTTACTTCTCAGGTGCTGTGATAAAAGAAAGAGCAAAAGTGACTTTGGGAAAGAGAACAGTCAGCTATTGGATGGAACCCAGGGCCCCCAGTGGAGGAGCTAGAGAAAGTACCCAAGGAGCTGAAGGGGCCTGCAACCCTACAGGAGGAACAACAATATGAACTAACCAGTACCCCCAGAGCTCTGTCTCTAGCTGCATATGTAGCAGAAGATTGCCTAGTCGGCCATCATTGGGAGAAGAGGCTCTTGGTATGGCGAAGATCATATGCCCCAGTATAAGGGAATGTCAGGGCCAGGAAGCAGGAGTGGGTAGGTTTGATATCAGGGTTGGGGGAGAGTATAGGGGATTTTCTGGATAGCATTTGAAATGTAAATGACGAAAATATCTAATAAAAAAAAAGGGGGGGAAAGAAAGAGAACAGTTATTTGGCTTGCACATCATAGTATAACATGGAGGGAAACCAAGGCTCAGAGGAGTCTCGAGAGAAGACCTGAAATAGACACTAGTGAGGACCACTGCTCTCTGGCCTTCTCTCTATCTTAGTTTTCTTAGTTTCTACTGTTATGATAAAAAAAAAAAGACCATGAATAAAAGCAAGGTGGAAAGGAAAGCATTTTTCGCTTGTCTTACTGGTTACAGTCATTCATGACGGGCAGTCAGGGCAGGAACTGAAAGAGAAGCCGCGGCAGGTGCTCCCCCATGGCTTACTCTGCCTGCTCTCTGATACAATCCAAGAGCACCTAGCAAGGGTAGCACCGCCTACCCCATGGGCTAAGCCAACCTACATTATTCTCAATTTTAAAAAGAGGCCTCCCACAGGTTTGCTCCCAGGTCAATCTGACAGAGACAATGCCTCAATTGAGGTTCCTTCTTCCCAGTTAACTGTAGTTGGCATCAAGTTGACAAAAACAAAGTAGTGCACTCTCTCTCTCTCTCTCTCATGAGGACCTTAACTGGCCATGGAATTCTATGGGTTTTAATGTTCCACATACATCTCATGTTTATCCCTTTCCTCCTCTTCCAAGCCACCATGGTGTCTCCAACACAGGTAAGTTCATCTGAGTGCAGGTGTCTACAGCAGCCAGAGGTTCCAGATCTCTCTGGATCAGGAGTTATGAGGGTGGTTATGAGCCATCTGAAATGGATGGTGTAAATCAAGCCGCATACCTCTGAAAAGCAGTGTGTTCTTAACGGTCCAGCTGTCTCTCCAGCTTCTGAAGTGTAATGTTGTGAGTGAATAAGTAAATGTGAACACCAGGAGGGACTTTGAAATGATGGTGAATGCAATGGAAACACGGTACGTTTGAGTCTTTACTTCTCCAAGCGCTGCCTTAACTGATTTTTGGTATCAGCTTATTTTGTTGTTATAACAGTAGACATACATACAGTACTGTTTCACAAAGAGAAAAGCTCGGCCATAACACAAAAAGCAGAAATTCTTAACAACATAAAAACAAGCAATCTAAGCCACAATCAATGAAAAGGAAAAAGGCTTAAAAAGAAGCTTCTCAAAGGAAGACCACAGGTGGTTGATAATGATGTGAAAAAATACTCAGTTTCTTAAGTGATGAAACAAGTATAAATTGAACTATAATGAGATCTCATCTCATTCTATTCAGAATGGTTGCTGTCAGAAAACAAGACACATATCAAAATGCCTACTTTTTCTGTGAGTGCAGGAGATCTGAACTCGAGTCTTCATGCATCCAAATTCAGGGCATTGAAATAATTCTCTAACCACTTATACATAGAACTTTATGAAGGGAAAAATTCTGAACAAATAAAAAATCTGTGGACATGAAGGACACTATGTAATCAAAATTCTAATTCAAAGATGATCTCACCTTACAATAGAGAAGGGGGAAACCATTTCAATCAATACAGCTTGTTGAAGTAACCCCCTTACTTACTTATGAAGGAACATTAGCCTCTTTTCCTCCTTCCATTTGTCTTGGCAATGTACAATATGTGGCAAAGGATGAAACATAGGAAAATGCATTACCATAGCAAGCCATCAGCACTGAAGTTCTCTTGGCCTGTCTCCCCATCAAAGCAGTACATCTTTTGCTGTGGCTGTAAGAAACCTGCAGGTTAGGTAGGACATCCTAAATCCATACATCTGGAAGAGCCATTATCTTTAATCCAAATGACTGGGACCTAGTGCCTGATCATACTTAATAATCTGGGAGATGTTTAAACACAAAATTCCAAAACTGGGGCAGAAAAGGCAAACTAAAATGTCCTTACAGGACTTCAGAAAGGCCATAAAGGAAAAGGATCAGACAAAACAAAAAATGATCAGCTGTGCTCACTTTAGTTTACTTAAAGCCCCTCACGCAGAATCCATCTGTGTACTTCTGAATGAAATTGCTCCAGGGAACAGGGAGCTAAAAGTCACCCATAAGAGCTCCAACCTTGTATTTCAGAACTATGCTAATTACACTTCCTTTAGTCATTTCCATCATTCATGCAAGAATTATTTTGTTTAGTTGAGATGATGACTAGTTTCTGCTGATTGGTTAGTCACCCTATTTTGCATAAATATTATTCAGCCAAGGAAACAAGGAAGAGCTTGAGGCCCGGCAAGGTATTGTCATACACGTGCATCTGCTGGCTCCCCAGTAAAAGATATCTGGTAACCACACAGAGGCAGATTCTACAAGAAGCTTGAGAACACATAAGCAAACTCACTCATCTTGGAAAACTGCCTTGAGATTCACCCCCTCTTGTTCTCCTTCTTTCCCCACCTGCAGGTTTTTTGTTCTTCTGCTGTGGCCCAGCAAATAAAGAAGCTGAGACTCACACAAAAGCACCTGTGGTGACTGGATGAACTGCTAATTATGAAATTTGGATACACCATCTGGGCTAACATTTGGCTGAGGACAGCTGAAACTCTCAGTGCTTCTGAGAAAAACTATGATTTTTTTCCTATTAATTATTATAAGACTTTCCTCAAGCTGGTCTCCCCTGTTGCTTCTCCCTGCATATGCAAGCCCTAGCACTCCTCCAAGGTTCTGCCAAGTCCCTCCCTCCCCAGTGTACTTGCTCTGACCTCCCAGCCCACATTTGCTATTATAGTCAGTGCCCAAATGTCCTCTAGTTATTTCACAGGTACAAACTCAAATTCCTGCTTGTAGCAGCCATGAAGTACCTTATACACCTTCCTATCCCTTACTTGAACAGCACTTGAGTGTATATTACATTATACCAGACCCATTTCAGGACAGTATTATATTTAATCATTAATCTGAGAAGGGAAAGAACCAGGTATTACCCTCTGCAAGCATCCAATAATCAGTCTGTCTTTATGAGGTACTTAACTACATGTGAAGGGTGAAAACAATATAAAATGAGTGTATATATGTGTAAAGATTACAAAGAACTGCAAAGGTTTTCAGTAAATCTTGTAGTTTTGTGACCAGAAGACTCTCTAACATAACCTTGCAGAAGATTATCTTTCTAGATAAATGGAAACTGAAGTCAGTAGAGGGCAGGGTAATTTTCAATGGAGGGTAGAAAAGGTCTTTTCTTTCATCTCTAACTGCAAGAGAAGTTCTGTTACTGTACCCAAAAATATCAGGCTATTCTTCTGATTGCTAGTGTTGTTCCTTGACCAGTTAATCAGAGTTATAGACTCACGCATAACCTCAAGGAAGTTATCAGTTCCTTTGGGGTACCCTCTTCTGATTGGGGTTTTTCCCAGAATATATAGCCAGAACATCTCCCCGAGACCCCAGGGCATCCTTTCAACAATTACTCAAGATGGGCTGGGTTGGATAGTTGTTCCTACCAAAGCATAATTGCTCCTTTGGTCTTTGATTTTTTTCAGGCATCAGTAATGCAATTACCATTACATTTCTAGCCTGAAGAGCTGGCTACACAGCACTCCTTAGAAGCACTGCCAAGTCTGCTGCTGGTGTCAGTTCCTAGGCTGAGGCAGGTAGTGTAACAGCTCCCTCTTCTTAGGACTAGAGGTGCTCTTTTTCTTTCTAAGCTTGAAGTCAAAATGTCTTTCCTACTTTTAAATCAGTTCCAGTTGTCCCTCCAGCCAGAACGTTATCACATTCTCAGAATGTGTTATTTTTCTTAGGGCTCCATCTATCTGAGGCAAAAAGGTGGTATGGAGGCTACTTGTGTGGGTGTGCAATGAGGGCATTGTCATGGCTAACATTTGATGGGTTACAATTCAACTTCTTGTACTATTTTTTCCCCAATATTTCTGAAATTAAGAAAGTATTTTTAACTCATACATAAAAATATGTTAATGGGATAATGTGATATTTTAGCATATTGTAGAATAGTTAAACTGGTCTAAACACTTCTATACCCTTAATTACTATTTCTTTATAGTCAAACCTTTAATAAAAACAATACTATCAAATTCCATTCTTCTAGCATTTTTTTCTATTGCTGGGAGTTAAAGTCAAGGCCTACAGGACAGTAAATTACACACACTAGACTTGAACTCACCCTATAGCTCTCAAGCTTGAACTTGAAGTCTTCTTGGCTCAATCTCTCAAATACTTGGAATGATAGAATGGCAACCACAAGGCCAGGCTTTTTCTACCCATTTTTAAATGTGTAACACTTTTCATTTCAAAACATCTTGCTTTTTGAACTCTTACTGATGTCAGGTTCTTTGAAGTACTGGCCAATAAATTGTGTATCAACTTTGCCAAAAGAGTATTGATTGATTTTGAATCTTTTAATCAAGTGTGACAGAAGAATAGGTAAGAGGGACTGGGGAAGGCTTCAAGAAAGAGGCAATAGAGACAAGTACGGTTCACAACACAGGTCTGTCCTGTGACTCATTCTTTGACTTTTAAGAAAACTGCAAATGCCCACCTCCCTGTGACACATATATACTTAGGTTGAGGGTTTTATCCTAGGCAAAAAAGCCCAGGACACCACCCTTAAGAAAGTTACCATTTCCCAACATTCTATTTACCAAAACACTTCCAGTTAGAACCACCCAGAACATTGAATTTGCCTTCCCTCCTCCTGGATCTCTAAATGAGATTTCAACTGTGTCATCTCCTAGGGGCCTTGATTTGTGATAAAAGTTACCACACAAGTTATGCAAATATGACATGTCTCCTCAGCTTCATTTCATCTACCAATTTGATCATTTTTCTTTAAGAGAAGAGACTGAGATAAATGCTTCCAGAGCACCTTTGTGCTATAAAGTTGACTCTATCAGTGAACTACAGAAGCTGGCAAACTGTTAATCAAATCTCAGGTAGTCTTGGGTTGTGCAATCTCATTATAACATATAACCTCTAGAAATAATGTCTTTCCACAGCTTCAATTAAGGCGGCTCATGCCAGGTTGCAAATCAATGAGCACTGACAGATGCTCTATGACCATGTACACTTCTGTCTCACTTTCAGAAACATCATGGGATGATTGAAAGAACCTCAATTTGATGTCATAGAAAGCTGGGTTTAAGTTCTGCATAACCATCTAGAAGCTCAGTGACACGGTGCAAATTACTTCGGCTCACTGAAAGCCAAATTTCCTAACTATTGCATAGTATAATACTTAACATTTTCTTGCTGTCACTTTACTTACTAAATAAATAAATAAATGAATAAGCCCAGTATGAGGGAATTCCAGGACCAGGAATGGGAGTGGATGGGTTGGAGAGCAGGGGGAGGGGGGAGGGGATAGGGAATTTTCGGAGGGGAGACTATAAAAGGGAATAACATTTGAAATGTAAATACAGAAAATATCTAATAAAAGAAAAAAAGAAAAAAAAGAAAATGTGATGAAGCACACAAACAACTACCACATCAAAATACACCCAGCAAATGTCAATTTTGTTTTCAATCATAATTTATCTAAACTTGTCCTTCAACATGTAAAAATCCTAAACTATTTTTTAACAAATCAGATTGGGATATTTCCATCTTCTTCTAATAAGATACAAATTATTAATCTAAGAGAAAATAAAATCAGCCTACAGATGAAACATACAATTTCATCATTTCATTAGTCACATATGATAACAGGTCTGGTTTCATGTTTTTCTATTTTATAAGATCAAATTACGTAATCTAAATTCCAAATATACTCTGTTTACAACCATATAAATACATTTACAAGTCTTCATCTTTAATTTTAATTTAAAAAAAAACCTACAGTAAGTGCTCTTTTTTTGCATATGTTTATTTATTATTATTATTTTCTTTATTTGCATTTCAAATGCTATGCCAAAAGTTCCCTAAACCCCCCCCCC
>NC_034594.1:1179697-1186257 GCF_900095145.1 Mus pahari | reverse complement strand
TTTAGTGGGATTGCTTCGAGTTTCTCTCCATTTACTTTGATGTTGGCTACTGGTTTGCTGTAGATTGCTTTTATTATGTTTAGGTAGGGGCCTTGAAGTAAGTGCTCTTAAGATACAGTTGCTTCCTCAACCTTAAACCTAAAAGATAAATATTGCCTCATGTTTTCAGGAAGATGTCCAAACGCTCCTCTTCCCTCCTTCCCCCCAGGCACTTCCTTTTCTCATTATCTTTCTCACAGGGAAATTGGAATACACATGTCAGTGAATCAAATATGGCTTCAAGTATAAAAAAGCTAGGTCAAGAAATCTCTTCATGGCCATAGTTGGATTGTATTGATCTAAGATACTAGGGTATTCTGGGAATAGGGGTTATAGGCCCTTAAATCCAGAGGGTTAAACTTTGGGGAAAGTTTGTTGTTACTCTTTCACTAAGAATTAGAAGCAAATACAGAAGCCAATACCAGGGACATAATCATTCTGCAGCTTTTGTAATTGAAATTGCTTGTCTTGGTGTATAGCCTGGGAAGAGGGCAATGTTATCTTTCAGCCTTTCAGGAGTTTCATACTTCTCAAACCCGTCTATGCACGTCTAAGTCTCTTTTCTCAATGCTCATACATTAACCAATCAAAACCTCATTCCTTGGCCCTTCAAAGGTAGATCATAGTAGAGAATTTAAATATCTCAGGCAATTTAAGATAACAAATTCCCTTAATCAAAATATGTCCCTTGCAGATTGTGAGACAAAGTGAAAACAAACAAACAAACAAACAAAACAACAAAAACCCTAAATAACTTGTAAGTTATTCTGAGAAAACAGTCTCTTTCCCATAAGGATCTGCCCCATAGTGATTAGGTCCAAGCCCAGATCACACACCTACATGGTCTCACAGTTAAAATACTCCCTTTCAGCAAAGAAAGAAGCTAAAAGACGTGTAACATGTAGTCAACTGAATGCTGCTTTCAAATATTTGCTTGGTTATCTTTAATGATCACAGAATAAAATCAAATTTTGAAAGAATTTATTTTTCCTGAGAAACTATGGATTCAGAAAAAAAGTAAGAAACAATTAGATGCCTATAATCCTCTAGAAAAAAAGTTTAGTTGTTTTTAAGAGTAAATAGGTCTGAAAGGAAAAATATGGAGGCTCAAACTTAGAAATATGTGTATATGAGTTATAGTAGTTTAAATGAGAACAGTCTCTATTATTTGAATATTTAGTCTCCAGTTGGTGGCACTCTGGGGAGACACAGGAGATGTGGCCTTATTGGAAGAAATGCTTCTTCAGAAGCAAGATTTGAGAGTTTAAAACCTTGATCCACTTCCAGTTTGATCTCTCTACTTTTTGCTTGTGTTTGAAGATAGGGGCACTCAGCTTCCTGCTTCTACCACAATACCTGTGGCATGCTGCCTTTGCTCTCAACCATAACAAACTCTTACTCTTCAGAAACCATAAGCCAAAAATAAACTCTTCTATAAGCTGCCTTTGGTTGTGGTGTTTTATCAAAACAATAGAGAAGTAACCAATACATGTGTTGCAGAATAAATGCATATATACATGTTCTCAAATTGCTAGGATGAAATGTTGGCTACAACCGTCATCTTCTCAGTTCTAAGGAAGTGTCTGTTCTTTGCCAATATTTAGAAATATTCCTGAGGCCTTGTTTACTTATACCTGTACAGCTATTGTTTGCTACTACTCTTTCCAATGTGGAATGCACATGATATGATTACTTTTACCCTTACAGATATTTACATTTTAGTGGATAACAGCAATGATCTTTAGTTCCTTTGTTTGTTTGTTTGTTTGTTTGTTTGTTTGTTTGTTTCAGGGAAGTAGAATATGTAAGTTTCATTCCCCTCCATTCATTAACAAGACCTAAATGATGACCAAAAAAAGAGCTAAAGAAATAAAAGTAGTCATGAAGACAAGTGAATATTTTGTTGTTTTTTTTAAAATGACTTCCACACATATCTTATAAATGAATGGTATTTGGAAAACTCTATAAGAAAGAAGTAAGATATTTCATAGTCCAGAAGGCATGCAGAGAAAAGCTTTTCAATGTTTTAGAAAAAGTTTTTTCACTTCTTCTAAGTTTCTTCAAAGCATCAATCAAATATTGTGAGAAAATAAAGACATCGTTTATACAAAAGTGCACAGAAAGTTTACCTCCTGAATACCTTTTTCGAGGAAGTAATTTGAAGATACACTTCAACAAAGTGTGAAATCCAAGAAAGAGCCTGAAGCTATTAACAATCTCTCGGAAAGACTCAAAGTCCAATAAAAATAAATCAGAGGTTGACATCCATAAAGCAAGGCTTCTGAATTACAACAGCAACTTTTTCCAGCAGAAAAAAAGGAACTGATCGTATTCAATAGATGTATAAGATGCTGCAATGTGCTAATATGGAACAGAAGGCTGCATTTCATAGCCGGCCACTACAAGTTCAAGGAAAAGAAGAGCCACTCAAGAGTGATGCTGACAGTTGACATGTGGCATGGCTAATATACTGGAAAGACTGCAGGTACCCCAAATAAGAGCCAGATGCAGGGCTGGAGAAACGTTCAGTGGTTAAGAGAACATGCTGATCTTTCAGAGGATAGAGGTTCTGAGCACTAATATAGGGCAACTAATGGCCACCTGTAACTCTAACTCCTGAGACAGGAAACACTTCAGGCTTCTTTGGGCACTTGATCTCTTGTGCACATACGTATATACAAATACAAACACTTGCTCACACTACACACATTCACAGGTGCACACACATACACACACAGAGGCATAATTTCAAAATAATAACCCAAAATAATTTTCAGGACCCTTAATTCATCAAGAAGCATGAGAAAACAAGAGATAGGACAGTCTTTTAATGTCCACAGAGAGCAATGTTTACAAAAGCAGATGATGTAAATTTAACTTTGAGGATGAGTACAATTATTCATTGAATAGAATATATCTTTGAAGCAACTTCATCCATTACCGTACTTCTCCTCCATTAATTAGTTCCCATTTTTAGACCTTAAATAACAAGCAATAACCAGCAGGTATATGATGGTGTCACTGTTGGAATACAGTTATAAATTGTGATTTGGATATAAGTGCTTTTTTTAGGTGTCACTTTTTAGTAAGTTGAGAAAGATACTTGTGAACAGGGACCTCCCATAGTGCAAGTAGCTGACCTGTAGCTCCATAAAACACCATCACTTCTGTTTTCCTGTTAAAATGCCCTGATGTTGTAGAATAAGCTCTTGATTAGTGTGATTACGGGCAAGCCTCCTGGGTCCTGCTGCCAGAACTGTAGTCACATTGTTCCTGTCCCCAACAGCTACTGAAACAACAATCAGCGAAGTCTAGCCATTCCTAGAATACGCCATATGCTGCAAGGTGTAACAGTGGGTAAAAAAAATGCCTTCTTCCCTCTGCTGAATGCAATGATAATAATAATGCCATTATTATCCAGTCTGGGTGAGTCTGGTATATTTCTACAATAGTAGTTTATTTATTCAAAACAAGAATGTAATTTTGCCTCGGAAATTTGAAATTAACTTTTATTTTGCTAGTGAATTTCAAAGGATGTAGCCATACTCATTCAACAGAAGAATACCACTCTCAACAATGTATTAAGAAATTATATAGGGCCCAGATTCGGCGGACACCCCCATGGTTCCAAGCAGACTGCCCAAGCGATCTTAAGATCACTGGTGAGTGGAACACAACAGCTGCTCCAATCCAATAGTGACAGCCCTGTGACAGCAGGAACAAGGACACCAGAGCCTTTCCTGACCAGAGGCTCAGGTTCCTTTTAATCAGTGCAGGTTTTCCTTGGTTTCAAACAGACCAGACAACTCCACGATCCTCAAAGGAGACACCACTTCCATGCACTGAAACACACCCAGGATCTTAGGACAACAGGATCCCAGGATAACAGGAGCTGGGTCACAGTAGTATTTGAGTGTGTCAGAGGAGCTTGACTGCTCAGACACACCCAGAATCTCAGGTTCACAGGAGCCCACAATCAAAGAATCACAGAGAAATCTGGACTCTGAGAAGTCCTGAATCAACTAGGATTATAGGAAGGACAGGCTCCAATCAGATATATTGAGGGCAGCAAGCACTAGAGATAATCAGATGGTAGGAGGCAAGTATAAGAACAGAAGCAACAGAAACCAAGGTTACTTAGCATCATCAGAACCAAACTCTCCCACCATAGCAAGTTCTGGATACACCATCAAACAAGAAAAGCAAGACATGGATCTAAAGTCACTTCTCAGGATGATGATGGAGGGCTTTAATAAGGAGATACTGGAAATCACAGGTAAACAGAGAGAAGACTTTAAAGTAGAAACACAAAAATCCCTTAAAGAGTTATAGGAAAACGCTACCAAAAGGAGATGGAATTGAACAAAACCATCCAGTACTAAAAATGGAAGTAGAAACAATAAAGAAAACCCAAAGTGAGACAACTCTGGAGATCGAAACCCTAGGAAAGAAATCAGGAACCATAGATGCAAGCATCCGGAACAGAATACAAGAGATAGAAGAGACAATCTCAGGTGCATAAGATTCCATAGGGACATGAACACAACAATCAAAGAAAATGCAAAATACAAAAAGATCCTAACTCAAAACATCCAGGAAATCCAGGAAATGAGAAGACCAAACCTATGGATAATAGTATTAGATCAGAATGAAGATTATCAATTTAAAGGGCCAGGAAATATCTTCAACAAAATTATAGAAGAAAACGTCCTGTACCTAAAGAAAGAGATGCTCATGAATATTCATGAAGCCTATAAGACCCCAAATAGACTGGATGAGAAAAGAAATTCCTCCCGACACATAATAATCAGAACAACAAATGCACTAAGTAAAGACAGAATATTAAAAGCAGTAAGGGAAAAAGGTCAAGTAACATACAAGGGCAGGGCTATTAGAATTACTTCAGACTTCTCACCAGAGACTATGAAAGCCAGAAGATCCTGGAAAGATGTTATACAGACCCTAAGAGAACACAAATGCCAGCCCAGGCTACTATACCCACCTAAACTCTCAATTACCATAGAGGGAGAAACCAAAGTATTCCATGACAAAACCAAATTCACACAATATCTTTCAACAAATCCAGTCCTTCGAAGAATAATAACGGAAAAACACCAGCACAAGGACAGAAACCATGCCTTAGAAAAAGCAAGAAAGTAATCCTTCAAGAAACCTAAAAGAAGACAGCCACAAGAACAGGATGCGAAGTCTAACAACAAAAATGACGGGAAGCAACAATTACTTTTCCTTAATATCTCTTAATATCAATGGACTAAATTCTCCAATAAAAAGGTATAGACTAACAGATTGGCTACACAAACAGGACCCAACATTTGGCTGCTTACAGGAGACCCATCTCAGGGAAAAAGACAGACACTACCTTAGAGCGAAAGGCTGGAAAACAATTTTTCAAGCAAACAGTCTGAAGAAACAAGCTGGAGTAGCCATTCTAATATCGAATAAACTCAACTTTCAATCCAAGACAAGGAGGGGCACTTTATACTCATCAAAGGTAAAATCTTCCAAGATGAACTCAATCCTGAATATCTATGCTCCAAATGCAAGGGCATCCACATTCATTAAAGAAACTTTAGTAAATCTTTAAGCACACATTGTACTTCACACAATAATATTGGGAGACTTCAACACCCCCCTGTCATCAAAGATCCTAGAAAAGAAACAGAAACTAAACAGAAACACAGTGAAACTAAAAGAAGTTATGAAACAAATGGATTTAACAGATATCAACAGAACATTTTATCCNAAAACAAAAGGATACACCTTCTTCTCAGCATCACATGGTACCTCCTCCAAAATTCACCATATAATTGGTCACAAAGCAGGCCTCCACAGATACAAAAATATTGAAATTATCCCATGCACCCTATCAGATCACCACAGAC
This sequence comes from Mus pahari, assembly GCF_900095145.1. NCBI lineage: Eukaryota > Metazoa > Chordata > Mammalia > Rodentia > Muridae > Mus > Mus pahari. The sequence goes on along the minus strand of NC_034594.1, from coordinate 1,180,315 downwards.
TATGGCTGATCTTCAATAACAGCATAAATAATAGAAATCCAACATTCATGTGGAAACTGAACACTCTATTCTGATTCCTTGGTCAAGGATGAAATAAAGAAATTATACACTTTTTAGAGTTTAATGAAAATGAAGCCACAACATACCCAAACTTATGGGACACAATGAAAGCATTCCCGAGAGGAAAATTCATGGCTCTGAGTGCCTCCAAAAAGAAACTAGAGAGAGCATACCCTAGCAGCTTGACAGCATACCTAAAAGCACTAGAAGTAAAGGAAGCAAATTCACACAAGAGGAGTAGACTGCAAGCAATAATCAAACTCATGGGTGAAATCAACCAAGTGGAAACAAAAAGAACTATTCAAAGAATCAACCAAGTCAGGAGCTGGTTCTTTGAGAAAATCAACAAGATAGATAAACTCTTAGCCAGACTCACTAGAGGGCACAGGGACAGCATCCTGATTGACAAAATCAGAAATGAAAAGGAAGACATAACCACAGATGCTGAGGGAATCCAAAGCATCATCAGATCCTTCTACAGAAGGCTATACTCAACAAAACTGGTAAACCTGAATTAAATGGACAAATTTCTAGACAAATACCAGATATCAAAGTTAA
>NC_034594.1:1164353-1176626 GCF_900095145.1 Mus pahari | reverse complement strand
AGTCAGGTATTGAATGGAACATGGGGACCCCAATGGAGGAGCTAGAGAAAGTACCCAAGGAGCTGAAGGGGTCTGCAACCCTGTAGGTGGAACAACAATATGAACTAACCAGCACCCCCAGAGCTCAGGTCTCTAGCTGCATATGTAGCAGAAGATGGTCTAGTCACCCATCATTGGGAAGAGAGGCCCCTTGGTCTTGCAAACTTTATATGCCCCAGTACTGGGGAACACCAGGGCTAAGAAGTGGGTGGGCAGGGGAACGGGTGGTGGAGGGTCTAGGGGACTTTGGGGATAGCATTTAAAATGTATATGAAGTAAGTACCTAATAAAAATTCAAAAAAATAAAGAAATTATATGAAGTCCAGAGAGGCCATAAGTGAATAGAACTAGCAGTCCTCTTGTGAGACCACTGGAGCATACAGTGATTCTGTACTATCTTCCTGGCCTACAAATGAGGATTCTACTTGCCAACCCATAATTGGAGAATATCACCTACAAATTTGAGCATGTGGGACTTCAGGGATGGAGAGAAGGGAAAGAACAGTAGAAGTGTGTATGTTCACAACAGTTAATTCATGTCAACACTTATTGCACCCCTTACTTAGTGTGAGGCTTAGGCAGTTACATAAGAATTCTGAGCCTCACCTTCCTCTTCTGTACCATGGGAAATGATAATGTCCAAAGCGCAAATGATAACTCAACGCTGTCTCCTAGGTTACTGGCTTTCTTTCTTCACAAATATCTTATACATCACTTGTAAGCTAATAAGCTCTCCCAACATGACAACTACACTGGTTGTTTAAGCTACTTCCTTTTTCATTTCATTAGGTATCTCACATTCCCTTCCTAATTTAAACAAAATATTACATTAAGTGAATTACCCTAGGCTCCAAAGATAAATACCACATGCTGTCTCTCATATGTGGATCACTGGTTCTTAAGTTCAACTATATGCATTTACATGATAGAAAATGTTGGCAAAACCACAGAAACAAAGAGCCTTTAAGAGAGAGGGTGACAGAACCTGTAAGATATGATAAGAGAAAAGAATTGTTAAATCTCTTCGTCATTAGTCTTATTGCTGGCATAAAATAATGTAACAAAAGCTACTTAGGGACAGTTTACTTTGACTCTCAGCTTCAGAGTACAACCCATGGTGGCCAGGAAGTCCAGGAGGCAGGGGCTTGAGATGGCTGATCAAATTTCATTTGTTATTAGTAAGCAGAGGGTGATGAACACCTGTGTTAGCTTGTTCTTTTCATTCAGTCTGGGACTTCAGCCGATGGAATGGAGTCTTCTACAAGAGGCTGTGTTTTCCTACCTGTCTTAGTTAGGGTTTCTGTTGCTGTGAAGAGACACCATGACTAAGGCAATTCTTAAAAAGAACAACATTTAATTGGGGCTGGATTACACGTTCTGAGGTTTAGTCTGTTATCATCCTGGCAGGAATCATGGCAACATCCAGGAAGGCATAGCGCTGGAGAAGCTGAGAAGTCTATATCCTGTTCTTAGGGCAACCAGGAGAAGACTGTCTTCAAAGCAGCTACGAGAAGGGTCTCAAAGCTCACTCCCAAAGTGACACACTTCCTCCAACAATATCTCACCTACTCCAACAAGGACACAGCTCCTAATAGTGCCACTCCCTGGGCAAAGCATATACAAAGCACCATGCCACGTCAATTAACCCAATCTAGGCAGTCCCTCACAGGCATGTCCAGAGAATTAACCATCATATCTGGGATGCAACAGGGGAGGGGAGAGGGCAACAGGAGAAAAAAGAAGAAGAAAATGCCAGGGAATAGCATGAGTACTAATCATGAATGGTTTTGTTTCACTAATTCCTCAGTACACTATAAACATAATATTTATATTGGTCTTAATATTGCAAGAAAGTCATAGAAAGAAAATAATCAAGTGTAGTTGAGCAGGGACCCTAGAAAGAGCTTGAGGTGGTTGGGCACCTACTAAGTGCCATGCAGAGCTATGAGGTGCCCTGTAGCTGAGAGTGAAATTGAGCGGGAGCCCTTGGCCAGAGTCAGCTCTACCTCTCCACCAAGAAGCTCTTAAGCCTCTCCACTCTCCTCTGCAGCTAATAGTTTCAGAGGCTACACTTCATCAATGTCCATGAAGGTCTGAATCCATTGGCCCTTTTAGATACTGATTTCACAATGTATTTAGAAATTCTGATTTTGATATGTTTCTTATAAAGGTTGTTCATCTACCTATCTTGTTAGGGTGGAGGAATCAGGCCCATGTGTAATTATATATTTTGATAAACTTCTGAAAAATCATCTTTTCCCCCTTCTTTTCCTTTAAATGTCATGGCCAAGAATTATTTCCTGGTGGCTTATCAGGCGAGCTCAGATCACCGGTCCATTTAATGCCGCTTCACTTCACTTTTTGTGCCAGGGACAAGGTTCAGTAAGAGCACAGCATGGTAGCCCCTCCCTGTCCAGTTGGCTGATCACTCTTTCATGGCCAGACAGCAGGGGAGGGGGGGGGCAGTAACAAAGCAACACACTCTTCCACTAACAAGGAAGGGATCTTAATCCAAAAAGAGCAAATAGACCTCAGCCTTGAAACTTGTGAAGCTGAAATTCTAAATTGAAAAAGCCACATTTATCTGTAGGTAGTCCAAAAGATTTGAGGATCAGTCCATCTGAAATACTAAAGAGGACCACAATAACAAACTGTGTTTCATGGGGCCAGTTTTCCATCACCTTGCAATAATCTTTTTTTTCACAAAACCTCTACATTGTCTCATACAGTTTTCAATGTTCCCTTAGCCCACCATTAAAATTCAGGTCATTAGACTTTCTCAGGACCTCACTGACCATAACCTGAGTCATCTCACTGCAGGTCCCCCTGTGGCCTTTGTATTTCAAACCACTTCTGTTCCTTTGGGATACCACTCTCTTACCTGCAGAAAGACCAATGATAAGAAGTTTGCACACAGGCACTATAGTCTGTGTGAAGGTCTTTAAAAATGTGGAGTATAGGATCTGACATACATATCCCTTAGATACCTGGTCTTCTGTGCCTTGCCCCTGAACTGACTGTCTTGTGTAGAGATACAGTTTGCAGCTCACCAACCCTGACTTGTCACTTCCCTTAAGTAGGCATATAAGGTATATACATATATATGGTGTGTGTGTTTACATATATATTATTTTATATATGTCATATGCATATCATATAAAAATTATATGTATGTATATGACATATCATATAACCTACAATGGAGGTTGCCCTTGTGCTTTCAGTGTAGCTATGCCAATAAATGCTCAGTCATGCATACCCTGCTCAGCTCTCTCATCTTTCACTGATGAGTTTAGATCAGCAGGTCATGCTTTGCTGTCTGGTATGGCTTCCAGAAGCTCTGACTGCTTATATGTCTGGAACTGTATCTCCTGTTCTTATGCATGAGAAAATCTCAAGTGGCTTCGCAGTCACATTAGTAAGAAAAAAAAAAGGACAAAAAATAAATAAACAAACAAAAGCCTATTTGAGTGTTTGAGAATAAGGCCACCAGCTTGGACTCAAGACGGACTTTGATGCATACTTATAGACACTAAGCAAAGCTATACACGGCTTTCTTCATACCAAAACCATTTAGACACTGCAGTTTCAAAACATATGTGCCATGATAAGCAGCCCAAGGCAAGGATGTATGCCTGTGAATATCCACACTCTGCCCTACCACTGAGCTACACACACAGACCAAACCTGCAATGATTGCTGATACAGGAATAAAAGAAAGATATGATAAGTTGAAATTGAAAAAAAAATGAATACAAGAATATCAGGAATTGCTTAAAATTGGCATTTGTGAGTGATAAGAGAACTAATGTTTATTCATAAGCAGTGCTTGGAAAGTTGATCTTTATTTGCCATTTATATTTAATTAAATAAGAAGGCCTACCTCACTCATCATTTCATGTTCAACTCCAATGGCTCATAAAATATGATTATATATTATAAAATTAACTACAAAATCATTGGCTTCCCCCCCCAATACACACAGCCCACATATATGAAGATATGATGAGAAAAATAGATTTTGCCTACTTTTTCACTATTATTTCCCTAGAACCCATAATAATATGTCATAAAGTCATATTTTGTGATACTACAAGAATATATGATATTACCATGAAAACAGAATTGAATATAAGAAGTATAATTCATTAGGGCTGTAGCTACCTCAGAAAAAGGCCACAAACCTATGCATGAAGTCCTGGATTCAGTCTTCAATACTGCAAATACACAAACAAGAACCACAAAACCCTGACCATGTAGCCTGTTTATCTCAGGGAATATTGCCTGATGTTGGGAAGGTGGCTCAGTGAATAATGTGCTTGCCTGGTAAGCATGAGGACCTGAATTCAAATCCTCAAATGCTCTCAATGCCCTGTGCAGGGTCATAAATCTGCAATCACAGTGATCCCATGGGAATCACAGTGAAAGATGGGAGGGAGGCCAAGGCATAAGAATCTCGTCAAGCTAGTCTGCTATATGCAATGTGAACAGTAAACTAAAGACCCTATCTCAAAGCAGGATGGGAGGTGAGGACTGACAGCTAAGGATGGCCTCTAACTTAGATACACATACTGAAGCAAGACACACCATCACTCATACACATGCATTTAACACCACACAGGAAGATTTTTTATTTTTAAGGTGAAATACTACCTGGTAGCCATTATATTGTTTTTCCTTTAGAATAGCTCAAATTACTTTATACTTGCCTCTCTCATTCTCTGGCAAGATCATCTTATAGAAGGTGGACCAGAGTATTCCTATAATTGTCAGCAGTCACATATGGTAAGAACCATACAGTACAATCCTTATTCCCATAGTGGAATGGGAAAAAATATATATATATATACATATACATATATATATATATGTATATATATATATATATAAATATAGAAGGCATTACTGACATATCCTAGCTCATGTAGCAGCCATAGAGATCATAGTGTGAACAAGAAGGGTGTAGTGCCCTTTTGATAGTAATAAAACCCGTCACTTTGTATGCTAACTCAAAAACATAAGTAAGTAAATAGAAACCCTATCAGGTATAACATCATTGAAAATGGAGAGCAGCAGGTAAGGGAAATAAGCTACTACATTTGTAATAATGTAATAATGCATTTTACATTCATTTTTCATGTGTGTATATGTGTGTGTGTGTATGCTTCACAGTCACACACTCCACAGTGAGAGGCCAGATCGTGGGTTTAGCCTCCATCTTAGAGTACCTGACCTAAGGTTGAACTCGAGTTAACTAATGAGCTGGAAACCTAGCACCAGTGTCCAAGTTACTCCCCTAAAAACTCCGTGCCTCCAGGTTACACGTCTTACCCTGGCACTTCACTTCCTAACAACCACCAATCAGAAGGAAAGCAGAAGTTAAGTTTACGGTTTGGCGCCAAATACCAGCCAATTATATTAAAGGGCAACAAAAGTCCATAAAAGAGCCCCCAATTAGATGCGTGCCTGGCTAAAATTCTCCTTGATTGCTTGACAGTTCCTATAAAATCTTGTCCCGCTGAGAGCTCAGGGCCTTATCCTCCAGTTCTGCTTCATTAGAGATGGCAGTGTGGCCCACACTTGAGTTTGTAATAAAGAGACCCAAGTGTGATTGCATCGGAATCAGCTCCTTGCTGGTCTTTTGGACTTATGAATGCTAAACAGGCACAACAGTACATGTAGATGGACATCTTGCAGGAGTCAGTTCTCTCCTTCTGCATAAAGACTTCAGATCAATGTCAGATCCTCACACTCAGCAGCAAGCACCTGTACCCACTGAGATATTTCACCAGCCCAAGAATCTCAAACTTTTACAAGTCATCCAAATAGAGCAGAGACTGTTAAAGAAGAGGAAGGGGACATGTGGGAGGGGAAGGGGGACAAGAAATAGGAATAGGGATTGAATATGATCAATGTACATGCTATAAACATATGGTATCACAATGAAATCCATTATTTTTTACCATGAATACAAATTGATTATTTTTATTATGAGATATTTTATTTATTTACATTTCAAATGTTATTCCCTTTCCTAGTTTCCCCTTTGGAATCTCCCTATCCCATCCCCTGTCCCCCTGCTTCTATGAGGGTGTTCCCCCACTCTCCCACACACTCCCCTCCCCAGACATTCCCCTACACTGAGACATGAAGCCTTCACAGGACCAAGGGCCTCTCCTCCCATTGATGCCTGACAAGGCCATCCTCTGCTACATATGCAGCTGGAGTCCTGGATTGCTCCATGTGTACTCTTTGGTTGGTGAAGAAAGATGGGCCACCTACCTTCAAAAATTCAAAAAGCTCATTATCTTTCTATCTCTGCAGATTCACATAAGTAAAATTTAAATATGAAGTATAAAAGTAACTTATTCAACTGATAGAAATATCTTAAAGATGATTACTGCTGAATTAACACACCTTTTCTAGTTTTTTTCTGGATTCTTGTTGGCTAATTCCGCTGGTCTGGCTCAAACTCTTCTCCAAGCTGTCTGACTCAATCTGGCTTCTCTCAGCTTCTCACTGAATTGATCTGCATGGCCTCAAAACTAACTCCGGCAATTCATTCTAATCTTCGGGCCCCTTCTTATTCTATGGCTTCAACTGTTTCTGCTGATCTTCACTGAACTGCATGAACTCAGGAATAAACTCAACTCCATTGCACTGTACTGCACTCACTGCACTGACGCCCAACTCGACTCAACCTCCATGCCCTCCCTCAATTCAAACATGGCTGCTTCCTTCCACAAACTAATTTTATCTTCTTTGTTTGGGATCAAGTTATATTCCAGCCACAGGGAATAAATGTGTGTCATCCCAGCCAGATCACACAGACCTAGAATGTTTTTGGATGTGATCCATGGCCAAAACAGCCTTGCTACAGGATTAAAATTTCTCTACATATGAAATAACAAAGTTTTCAGTTTCAGTCTTGTGATGAACGATGACAAATAATTTGAGAAAATATAATCAATGGATTTCCTAGTGCAGGTTTTGACACATCAATAGCTCTTCTAAACCAAATATTTGTTCACTTAGTTTTTCAAGGAGAGGAGCTAAGGAGGTGTTTCAGTGGACTAAGTCTTTGCTAGGCAAGCATGAGTGACTAAGTTCAATCTCAGCTCCCACATACAAGCCCGGGACAGTAATGCAGTGCAAGCCTCTAAACCCAGTGACAGAGAGGCAAACATAGAAGAATGCCTGGAGCATGATGGCTACCTGGTTAAGCTGACTCAGAAAGTTCAAAGTTCTGTGAGAAATTGTTTCAAAAAATATGGAGAACAATTGAGAAATATCCCGTGTGATTATGTGTGGCATCCACGTGCAAACAAACATGCCAGTACATTCCTTAGCATACACAAATATATACTCATGCACAAACAAAGGGTCTTAGTTTGAAAACTTAACATAAAAGGAGTCCCCTGATTTATCTGTCACATTTCTATTTTTGTATTAGATATTTTCTTCATTTACATTTTAAATGCTATACAGAAAGTCCCCTATGTCCTCCCCCCTCTGCCCTGCTCCTCAACCCACCCACTACCACTTTCTGGCCCTGGCAATCCCCTGGAGCACATGATCTTCTCAAGACAAAGGGCCTCTCCTCCCATTAGTGGCCAACTAAGCCATCTTCTGCTACATTTGCAGCTTGAGACACGAGCTCTGGGGGGAGTTCATAAGGTTGTTCCACCTACAGGGTTGCAGACCCCTTTAGCTCCTGGGGTACTTTCTCTAGCTCCTCCATTGGGAGCCCTGTGTTCCATCCAATAGAAGAATGGGAGCATCCACTTCTGTATTTGCCAGGCACTGGCATAGCCTCACAAAAGATGGCTATGTCAGGGTCCTGTCAGCAAAATCCTGCTGACATATGCCATAGTGTCTGGTTTGGTGGCTGATTAAGGGATGGATCCCAGGGTGGGGTAGTCACTAGATGGCCCTTCCTTCCCTCTCAGCTCCACGCTTTGTCTCTATAACTCTTTCCACGGGTATTTTGTTCCCAATTCTAAAAAGAAACAAAGTATCCACACTTTGGTCTTCCTTCTTCATGAGTTCCATGTGTTTTGCAAATTATATCCTGGGTACTCTAAGTTTCTGGGTTAATATCCACTTATCAGTGAGTGCATATGACGTGTGTTCTTTTGTGATTGGGTTACCTCGTTCAGGATGGTATGCTCCAGATACATCCATTTGCCTAAGAATTTCATAAATTCATTGTTTTTAATTGCTGAGTAGTACTCAATTATGTAAATGTATCACATTTTCTGTATCCATTCCTCTGTTGAGGGATATCTGAGTTCTTTTCTGCTTCTGGCTGTTATAAATAAGGCTGCTATGAACATCGCAGAGCATTTGTCCTTATTACAAGTTGGAACTGCCAGACTGATTTGCAGAGTGCTTGTACCAGCTTGCATTCCACACCCTCGCCAGCATCTGCTGTCACCTGAATTTTTGATCTTAGCCATTCTGACTGGTGTGAGNTGGAATCTCAGGGTTGTTTTGATTTGCATTTCCCTGATGANNAAGGATGTTGAACATTTTTTCAGGTGNTTCTCAGTCATTCGGTATTNCNNAGTTGAGAATTCTTTGTTTAGATATGTATCCCATTTTTTAATGGTTTTCTTTTTTGATTTTCTGGACTCCAGCTTCTTGAGTTGTTTATATATATTGGATATTAGTCCCCTTTCTGATTTAGGATTGGTGAAGATCCTTTCCCAATCTGTTGGTGGCCTTTTTGGCTTATTGACAGTGTGCTTTGCCTTACAGAAGCTTTGTAATGTTATGAGGTCCCATTTGTCCATTCTTGATCTTACATCACAAGCCGTTGTTCTTCTGTTCAGGAATTTTTCCCCTGTGCCCATATCTTCAAGGCTTTTCCACACTTTCACCTGTATAAATTTTGGTGTCTCTGGTTTTATGTGGAGTGCCTTGATCCACTTAGACTTAAGCTTTTTTACAATGATATAAGAATGGATCAATTCGCATTCCTCTACATGATAACTGCCAGTTGTGCCAACACCATTTGTTGAAAATGCTGTCTTTTTTTCCACTGGATGGTTTTAGCTCCCTTGTCACAGATCAAGAGACCACAGGTGTTCATTTCTGGGTCTTCAATTCTATTCCATTTATTTACCTGTCTGTCCATATACCAGTAGCATGCAGTTTTTATCACAATTGCGTGAGGTCAGGAACGGTCAATCCACTAGAGGTTCTTTTATTGTTGGGAATATTTTTTGCTATCCTAGATGTTTTGTTATTCCAGATGAATTTGCAAATTTCCCTTTCTACCTCTGTGACGAACTGAGTTGAAATTTTAATAGCGATTGCAATGAATGATTGATTTTGGCAAGATAACCATTTTGACTATGTTAATCCTGCCATGAGCATGGGAGATCTTTCTATCTTCGGGGATTTTCTTTGATTCATTTCTTCAGAGATTTGAAGTTTTATCATACAGACCATTCACTTCATTAGCTAAATTCACACCAAGGCATTTTATATTATTTGTGATTATTGTGAAGGGTGTTATTTCCCTAATTTCTTTATCAGCCTGTTTATCCTTTGTGTAGAGGAAGGCCACTGATTTGTTTGAGTTCATTTTATATCCAGCTACTTCACTGAAACTGTTAATCAGGTTTAGGAGATCCCTGTTGGAATTTTTTGGGTCACTTATGTATACTATCATATCATCTGCAAATAGTGATACTTTACTTCTTCTTTTCCAATTTGTATCCCCTTGATCTCCTTTTGTTGTCGAATTGCTCTGGCTAGGACTTCAAGTACTATATTGAATAGATGGGGAGAAAGCGGGCAGCCTTGTCTAGTCCCTGATTTTAGTGGGATTACTTCCAGTTTTTCTCCACTTACATTAATGTTGGCTACTGGTTTGTAGTATATTGGTTTTATTATGTTTAGGTGTGGGCCTTGAATTCCTGATCATTGCAAGTGTTTTATCATGAATTTTGTCAAATGCTTTCTCAACATCTCAGGAGATGATCATGTGGTTTTTGTCTTAGAGATTGTTTATATAGTGGATTACGTTGATGGATTTCCGTTTATTAAACCATCCCTGAATCCCTGGGATGAAGCCTGCTTGATCATGATGGATGATCATTTTGATGTGTCCTTGGATTCCGTTAGGTAGAATTTTATTGAGCATTTTTGCACAGATATTCATAAGGGAAGATGGTCTGAAGTTCTCTATCTTTGTTGGGTCTTTATATGATTTAGGTATCAGAGTAATTGTGGCTTCATAGAATGAATTGGGTAGAGTTCCTTCTGTTTCTCTTTTGTGGAATAGTTTGAGGAGGGTTGGAATTAGGTCTTCTCTGAAGGTCTGATAGAATTGTGCACTAAACACATCTGGTCCTGGGCTTTATTTGGTTGGGAGACTATTAATGACTACTTCTATTTCTTTAGGAGACATGGGACTCTTTAGATAGTTAATCTGATCCTGATTTAATTTTGGTACCTGGTATCTGTCTAGGAATTTGTCCATTTTATCCAGGTTTTCCAGTTTTGTTGAGTACAGCCTTTTGTAGTAGGATCTAGTGCTGTTTTAGCTTTCCTCAAGTCCTGCTGTTATGTCTCCATTTTCATGTCTGACTTTGTTAATTAAGAAACTGCCCCTGTGCCCTCTAGTTTGTCTGGCTCAGGGTTTATCTATCTTGTTGATTTTCTCAAAGAACTAGCTCCTGATTTGGTTAATTCTTTGAATAGTTCTTTTTGTTTCCACTTGGTTGATTTCAGCCCTAAGTTTGATTATTTCCTGCCTTCTACTCTTCTTGGGTTAATTTGCTTCCTTTTGGTCTAGTGCTTTTAGGTGTGCTGTGAAGCTGCGAGTGTATGCTCTTTCTAGTTTCTTTTTGGAGGCACTCAGAGCTATGAGTTTTCAGCTTTGGACTGCTTTTATTGTATCCCATAGGTTTGGGTATGTTGTGGCTTCACTTTAATTAAACTCTAAAAAGTCTTTAATTTTTTTTTCTTCCTTGCACAAGCTATCATTGAGTAGAGCATTTTTCAGCTTCCTTGTGAATGTTGGCTTTCTATTATTTATGTTATTATTGAAGATTATCCTTATTCTGTGGTGATCTGATAGGATGCATGGGATAATTTCAATATTTTTGTATCTGTTGAGTCCTGTTTTGTGACCAATTATATGGTTAATTTTGGATAAGGTGTCATGAGGTACTGAGAAGAAGGTATATTCTTTTGTTTTAGGATAAAATGTTCTGTAGATATCTGTTAAATCCATTTGTTTCATAGCTTTTGATACTTTCAATGTGTCCCTGTTTAGTTTCTGTTTCCAGGATCTGTCCATTGATGAGAGTGAGGTGTTGAAGTCTCCCACTATTATTGTGTTAGATGCAATGTGTGCTTTGAGCTTTACTAAAGTTTCTTTAATGAATGAGGTTGCCCTTGTCTTTGGAGCATAGATATTCGTAATTGGGGGTTCATCTTAGAACATTTTAATTTTGATGAGTATGAAGTGCTCCTCTTTCTCTTTTTTGATAACTTTGGGCTGGAAGTTGATTTTATTTGATATTAGAATGGCTACTCCAGCTTGTTTGTTCAGACCATTTGCTTGGAAAACTGTTTTCCAGCCTTTCACACTGAGGTATTCTCTGTCTTTTTCCCTGAGGTGGGTTTCCTGTAAGCAGCAAAATGTTGAGTCCTATTTGTGTAGCCAATCTGTTAGTCTTTTTCTTATTATTGGGAAATTGAGTCCGTTGATATTAAGAGATATTAAGGAAAAGTAATTGCTGCTTCCTGTTATTTTTGTTGTTAGAGTTGGGTTTTTGTTCTTGTGGCTGTTTTCTTTTAAGTTTTTTGAAGGATTACTTTCTTCCTTTTTCAAGGGCTTAGTTTCCATCCTTGTATTGGTGTTTTTCCGTTATTATCCTTTGAAGGGCTGGATTTGTGGAAAGATACTGTGTGAATTTGGTTTTGTCATGGAATACTTTGTTTTCTTCTTCTATGGCAAATGAGAGTCTTGCTGGGTATAGTAGCCTTGGCTGGCATTTGTGTTTTCTTAGTGTCTGTATATCATCTGTCCAGGAACTTCTGGATTTCATAGTCTCTTGTGAGAAGTCTGGTGTAATTCTAATAGGTCTGCCTTTATATGTTACTTGACCTTTTTCCCTTTATGATTTTAATATTCTATCTTTATTTAGTGCATTTGTTGTTCTGATTATTATGGGTCAGGGGTAATTTCTTTTTTGGCCCAGTCTATTTGGAGTT
>NC_034594.1:1115262-1163669 GCF_900095145.1 Mus pahari | reverse complement strand
AGCCTGTCCTTCCTATAATCCCGGTTGATTCAGGCCTCCTCAGAGTCCAGGTTTCTCTGTGATCCTGTGAACCTGAGATTCTGGGTGTTTCAGAGTTCTTGGCAGTCAAGCTTCCTTTGAGACCCTGAGATCCTGGTGTGACCAAGCTCCTGTTATCCTGGGATCCTGGAATTCTAAGATCTTGGGCATTTTACAGCACCTGGAAGTGGTGTCTCCTCTGAGGACCATGGGGGCTATCTGGTTTGTTTGAAACCAAGGTATACCAGTACTGATCAGAAGGAACCCAAGCCTCTAGTGAGGCCGGGCTCCAGTGTCCTTGTTCCTGCTGTCACAGGCCCATCATAATTGGTTTGGAACAGATATTGTGTTCCACTCACCATTGATTCTAAGATTGCTTATAGAGTCCTCTGGGGACTGAAGGACCTTCCGCCAAGTTGGCACCTAATGTGACCCAGAGCTGGCACTGACCAGAAGGGATTTATGCCCCTGATCAGGCGGGTTTTTTACTTCCCTGCTGCTGGCTCAGGGCCGGTATGATTGGATTGGAACTGATGTTGTGTTCCACTCACCAGTGATCCTAAGATCATGTGGAGAGTCCTCTGGGGACCTTGGGACAGTCTGCTGATTCGCGCCCAAGATGACCTGGAGCTGGTGCCTCCCGGAAGCCATGTTTCCATTTAAACGTGTTTTTGTGTGTGTGTGAAATAATTACAACAGCACATTAGAAATAAGAAAAAAAAATATGTTTGTGTTCCTCAGGGGAAAACCTAACACTGTTTCTCTTTCTCTCTCTCCCTCCCTCTTTTCCTCCCTTCCTCCTCCCCCCCTTCTTACCTCCCTCTTCTTTTCTCTGCCTCCCCCTCTCTGTCTCCCCTCTCTTTTCAAAAATATTTATTTATTTATTGTATTGTGAGTACACTGTCAGACACACCAGAAGAGGGCATCAGATTCCATTACAGATGGTTGTGAACCATTATGTGGTTGCAAGGAATTGAACTCAGAACCTCTGGAAGTCAGTGCTCTTAACCAGTAAGCCATATCTCCAGTGTCTATCATGGTATTAAACTACCCCCAAATCTCTTTTCTTTATCCCACAGATAAGTGCATCTATCAGCCATCATGAGATGTTTGAGGTTTTGTTTATATTTTTGTATTGTTTTGTTTTGTTTTCTAGCAGAGGAAGATTAACAGAGATGCACAACTTACCAATGTGCAGAGAAGAGACTATGCAGTGCTCACCTCTGACAGATGGGGAAATCTATATCACAACCCTCCTCTCAAGGCTCAGAGATCACTGAGAAATAATGAGTAGAAATATTATAAGAGCCAGAGGGAGTAGATGTCTGTATGAAAACAGAATTTGCCAGACATGACATACATGAACTCATAGCAGCTATGACTACATGCACAGGACAAAGCCATCAAGTTCCCAGCACTGGTAGCAGATAGTTCATGAAGTTCCATTCCTAGCTGAGGAGTTATTAGCAACTGATGATTGCTGAGGTAGGGAAAGTCAGTTTTCTTAGGTGACTCCCTATGCTCCAATAAACAGTCCTGCATCAATTCATATTTGGGCATAGAGTAGGTGGTATCAATGTGTTTAAAAGTGTACATGAATGTGGGAGTGAAAATGAGGGTGTGAGGGGAATAGAGGAGGATCTAGAAGGCAGGTAAGGCGGAGATGGATTAATTAAATCATTATATATTTTAATTCTGATGAAAAATAAAGAAGAAATAAAATATTATAGACAACATAATTGTCTTTGTAGAAAAAAATCCGAGAAGAAAATTGAAGTATATGTTTGTGTGTGCATGTATATACATTATGTGTGTGTGTTATGTACATATGTATGTATGTGTATATATGCGTGTGTGTGTCTGTATGTGTGTATGTATATATGTGTCTGTATGTATGTATGTATNTATGTGTCTGTATGTGTGTATGTATTTATGTGTGTTTATGTATATGTGTGTAAATATATGTGTATGTATATATGTGTGTATATATGTGTATATATATGTGTGTATATATGTGTGCATATATGTGTATATATGTGTGTGTATATATGTGTGTATATATGTGTGTGTATATGTGTATATGTATGTATGTGTTATATATATATGTGTGTGTATGTATGTGTATATACATGTATATGTATATAATCTATTCTGATGAATGGGGACAGGTGGAGAATCAGAACCATGTGACCCTGCTCGCCTATAGCACAAATATGCTATCACATAATTTTTAAGCTTAATTTCTAGGTTTTACTTGAATATTATTAGAACCCTGAAAATCTGTGCAAAACCATATTTTAAAAAAAAGCCCTCACTTTCCCTTCCCACACAGAGTTAGCATGCACCACGGAGGTGAAGCAAGAAGCTCTGTCGGCTGCTCACTGTGTCTGTTTCCCCCATTGCTCTCCTCCTGGGCCTTCCTGGGTTTGTTATGCTCTGAAATATGGAGCATTAATGACCTTTTAGAAAGTGCCAACACATGTCAGGAAGTGGCTACTTGCTTTGCTCATTATTAAAAAAGGGTGTTAATAGGCTCCAAAGGGTGCCCTAGTAAGGAGAAACAGTACTTTCTGTCTTTATTAACTGTCTGCTATCTTGTAGGGGGCTCCAAAGTAGTGAGCCCTCAATTTGAAGAAAGGCTACATCAAGAACAAGGGAGAAAGGCACTAATGGGGTCCTTTTACAATTTGAATTACATGTGTGACCTTGTAAAACCTGATTAACTATTGTATTTTCATCTCCCCCTGTTGACAATTGGTTTGTTAAGTAGCTTCTCTTAACAGCAAAATGAGTGTCACAGAGAGGGTGCTGTTGGAAGCCAGCCTCTGCAATTGCCCTTGGATAGCAGATTCTTTCCAGCTGATTTTGGTTCATACATTAAAAAAAAAAAAAAAAAAAGATCTAAAATTAGAAACCAAAAATAGAGACATTCTTGCTCCTTACAACAGCCTTGTCTCTGCTGGCCTTGTGAATAGTTTTCCAAGAATCTTCTAAAGCATCTAGCTGACAGGAGTACTAAGATCCTGGCTCATTTTTGTTGTGGTTGTTTTTCCCTCTCAGAATTGCATTGCAGATAATGTCTGGCTTGATTAACAATTAACTCCAAATTGCTGAGCTGCCACATTAGTACAGCTACAGTACAGCTGAGCTTGCCCTGCCTCTCCACATAACTGAGAAATGGTATGTCAGACATTCAGTTGATGCACCTATTCAACACAATGCTTCTCTCAGAGGTGATAATTTTGGGGTGAAATAGATTCATTCTCAACCATGAACACACGCACCCACTCTCCATCAGATTTACCCTGTGATGGAACCTAACACTAAACTTGCCTTTTTTGTTTTGTTTGTTTGTTTGTTTGTTTTTGTTTTGTTTTTTTATAAGCTACATTCTCAATGCTTACTTGGAGGGTGTTTCCCAGCTCAATTCTAGTCACGACAAGAACTGGAGGCACTAACATATCCTGGGAAAAACTAGTTTCCTGCTACATCTGGTCAAAACTAGTACATTAGATGTTTCACTAGAGTGTGTTCCCATGACAAATGTAACCCAGAAAAGTGTTGGACCCTGTTAGACCAATGGAAGTCAGTGTGGCCCCAACTGACCCTTGGGAGTTAGAAGTTAGAGCTGTCGGAGGATATTGACTCTCTCCTCCACACACAGTTTTGCACAAAAGTAAACTGAGGGCCAAGAACATTAAGACAACCTGGAAAGGGGTATCCCTGAGAAGCAAGGCACACGCAAGGATCTGTAAGCTGTCTTGGTGGTAGGGTTAGGAAAGAAAGCCACTCCTCTTCACTTTACTAGGTTGCATGCACACTTAATTACTACACTCAAGAAAAGGGATGGAGAAGGAGATATAGACAATAGGATATGGAGGGGTCTAGGAAACTTATTACAGGTACTTGGAGCCAGTAGAATGCAATTTCATGGAAAGTAAAAAATAATCATGTGAGGAGAGAAGATAGTGTGCCAATAAAGCACTTACATGGCAAATGTAGGGACCTAAGTTTGAATCATCAGAACCCATGTTAACCCGAGTGTGCTAGTTTCCATGTGTGATTCTAGGAATCCTTCACTGAGACAGCAGAACCCCTCAGAGCTTGAAATCTAGCTATCCTATGTACCCAATGGCAAGCAAAAGAGAAGCCATTCTCAAAGACTGATGGGGGTGGGGTGGGGTGGGGTATGGTTAGAACTTATACCTAGAGTTGTCCTCTGATCTCGAGGTATGTGCCATTGTTGTGACAGATGCCCACATATGCTCCAAAATACAGGCACATGCAGAGTGTAAGGCTGAGATTAAGATGAAAGAAAACACAAAGTATACCAGACGCAGTGCCTGACAGAGGTATAACACCAATGCCCAGCTATGGCTTTGAACTCCAACCTCTTTATGATATTTTACAGGGAAACAATACCTCCCCCAAAGATTTCCATGTTCTTACATCTGAAGTCACTAGTTGAAGACTATCTACTTCAATGAAACTATAACAATAATGTAAGAACTGTTTTATATTTTGCAGGTACCCTATGCTAGGTGTCTTCTGAGTTTCCATCTCATTCCTGCTCCAACAAACCAATACGCTGAATCTCTTGGAAATGAGCAATTGTCATAAATGACATATCTCAGGGACTTAGATCAATATGAACTAAGCCTTTTAGCTTAGTGGACTTTGTATATTCCACATGGCCTGTCTGAAGAACTATAAAAGAGAAATGGTGTTTTTAAAATTATGTGCCCATTTGGGTTGTTTCCAGCCCCTGGCTATTATAAATATGGCTGCTATGAACATAGAGGAGCATATGTCCTTATTATATGTTAGAGCGTCTTCTGGGTATATGCCCAAGAGTGGTATAGCTGGGTCCTCAGATAATAATATGTCTAATTTTCTGACTAACTGCCAGACTGATTTCCAGAGTGGTTGCACCAGCTTGCAATCCCACCAGTAATTGGGGAGTGTTCCTTTCTCCACATCCTCGCCAGAATATGCTGTCACCTGAGTTTTTCATCTTAGCCATTCTGACTTGTGTGAGGCAAAATCTCAGGGTTGTTTTTATTTGTATTCCCCTGATGACTAAGGATATTGAACATTTCTTTAGGTGCGTTTCAGCCATTCAAGTTTCCTCAGTTGAGAATTCTCTGTTTAGCTCTGTTCCCATTTTTTAATATGGTTATTTGCTTCTCTGGAGTCTAACTTCAAACTTCTTGAGTTCTTTGTATATAATAGATATTAGCACTCTATTGGATGTAGGGTTGGTAAAGATCTTTTCCNAAACTGTTGGTTGCCATTTTGTCCTATTGACAGTATCCTTTGCCTTGCAGAAGCTTTGCAATTTTATGAGGTCCTATTTGTCGATTCTTGATCTTAGAGCGTAAGACATTGGTTTATGTGACTTCATGAAATTAACAGGCAAATGGATGGAACTTGAAAATATCCTGAGTGAGGCAACTCAGCTACAAAAGAACACACAGAGTATGTACTTATTGATAAGTGGATATTAGCCCAAAAGTTTGGAATATCCAAGATTCAATTCACAGACCATACAAAGCCCAAGAAAAAGGAAGACCAAACTATGGAAGCTTCAGTGCTTCTTAGAAGGTAGAACAAAATACTCAAAAGCAGAAATATGGTGACAAAGTGTGGAACAGAGACTGAAGAAAAGGCCATCCAGAGACTGCCCGACGTGGGGATCCATCCCATATACAGTCACCAAACCTGGACGCTGTTGTGGATGCTGGGAAGTTCTTGCTAATGGAAGCCTGATATGACTGTTTCCTGAGAGGATCTGCCAGAGCTTGACAGATACAGAGCCAGATGTTCACAGTCAACCATTGCTGCAATGTCCCCGATGGAGGAGATAGAGACGAAACTGAAGGATCTGAAGGGATTTGCAGTCCCATAGAGGGAACAGCAGTGTCAACTGGTCAGAACCCCTGGAACTCCAGGGGACTGGACCACCAACCAGAGTACACATGGAGGGGCCCATGGATATGGCTGCATATGTGGCAGAGGATGGCCTTATTGGACATGAGTGGAAGGAGAGGCCCTTGGGCTTGAGGGTGTTTGATGCCCCAGTGTAGGAGAATGCCAGGGCAGGAAGACAGGAGTGGGTGAGTGGGTGGGAGAACACCCTCATAGAGGCAGGAGGAGATGGAATGGAATAGGGGGTTTCCAAAGGGGAGACCTTGAAAGGGGAAGCATTTGAAATGTAAATAAAGAAAATATTGAATAAAGAAAAAAAGAAAAGTAAAGAAAAAATGTGCCCAAAATCTCTAAATTCTTGCTGAGTGTGAAGATTTGTAGGCAGAAGATGAAACTGGGTCAAGGGGTGGGGCAGACATGAGAAGTGATGGAAAGAAAATTGTCTTTCTGGGTAGTACTTCAGTACTTGAAGCAATCAGAGAAAGCCCCAGACAGAAACATGGCAACATCCACCAGCTGGTGTTTTGCAAGATACCTCTTTGATCTCCTGGTGGATATTGTTTTCATGCTCTGTAGATGATGATTTTAAAATGCCTTTGTCTTTAAAGTTGTTGTATCTTACATGGCAGTCTCACCTAATTAAATAATATTCAGTTTGAGATTATATAGAAATGACTTTTAAAAAAAGACCTCAGGGTAAACAGGATCTTCTGGATAAAAAATCAAATTTAGCTACCAATAAACTGAATTCAATGGAAAATGGAAACCAGAAACCAGACGCCCTGGTTCTTTGGCATGTATGCTAATGTGCCAAGTATATCTGATGCATTAATGCAAAATGTTTAGCATATTTCAGATGCAAAACCATGTCTTAGAAGTAAATAGGAAAAAAAATCAAAGAAATAAATGTCAACTGGACATTGTTCTTCTTGCAATCTGTTCTTAAAAGCAAGAGACCCCTCTGAAGTTTAAATAATAAGTTAATTTTTAGAGAAACAAAACCATCAATTATAGATGTCCTTCAATTAGAGAGGTCTGGGTATTGTGATGTGTCTCTTCTGTTCTGATATCTAAAAGGTAGAAAGAAGGGAAATAAAAGAGGATTTGAAGGTATCTAAAAAGAGAAGCCAGGAAAGGGAGCCATACATGGGGATATTTTTGCTTCCAGTGATAGATGAGTTCCATACTTTCTCCTAACAACCTTGACCTGCTTTTCCTGGCTCAGCAGAACCAGCTGTGTCACATCAGCTTAGCATCTGCTAGTCACTCTGTCGGTGCAAACCTGACTCCTTCTCCCAGTGCCCTTAGCACTCAGATAGTGACTAGGTTGACTGAGCAGCCAGCAGTACAGGAAAAACAATCTGTTCTTAGGGGAAAGTGGGCAGGACCAAGGATGAAGAGCCCACCAGAACATGTCCCTTAATTGTCCAATGATCACAAATGGAACGAATAATTGTCAGGCAGCCCATGGAGCAGGTTGTACTCAAGTTGCAGAATTAATGAGTTGTTGAATCATAAAAAGGTTCATACTACCACATACCTCAATAAAGATGTGGGCTTCACTGCCCTGATGATGCTGTATTCCCAACTCCAAGTCAGCACATAGAAAGCATGAGACTACAGGTGTAAAGACTTTGAGTGAGACTCCCTAGCCTTGTTTCTAGGGTTCAAATTTTGGATCTGAAATGAACTGGCTGTGCAACCTATTCAGATTCATGTATTCAGATTCAATACTGTCCTTGTGTTCTTGGGAGTAAATGACATCACAAATAGAGAGTCATCGAGTTAACCAAGGCCTGCCTGGTGGTAATGCTTGGAAATAATCCTATCTACTCAGAAAGTTAAAGCAGGAGAATCATAAGTCCAAGACCAGCTTGGGCAACTTAGTAAGACCCTGTCTGAAAATAAAGATAAAAAGAAAACTTGGATATAGCCCAGTATATCCAAGACACACTCCAGCATTGGAAGACAAGACAAATAAATCCAGCCGGGCACGGTGGTGCATGCCTTTAATCCCAGCACTCAGGAGGCAGAGGCAGGCAGATTTCTGAGTTCGAGGCCAGCCTGGTCTACAAAGTGAGTTCCAGGACAGCCAGGGCTACACAGAGAAACCCTGCCTCGAAAAAACAAAAAAAAAAAAAAAAAAAAAAGACAAGACAAGTAAATCCTGGGAGCACGCTGGCCTGACAGTCAGGCTGAAATGGTGAACTCCCAGTTCAAAGGAGAGACTGTCTCATGGCAGTAAAGCTAAGATCAATAGAGGCAGATACCCAATGTCCTCTGGCCTCCATATATTTATTTATTTATTTATTTATTTATTTATTTATTTATTTATTTCTCTCTCTCTCTCTTCTTTCTCCCTCCCTCCTTCATCCTTTCTCTCTCCCCTTTTTTCTTCCCTCTCTATCTCCCTCTGTCCCTCTGTCCCTCTGTCCCTGTCACTCTGTCCTTCTCCCTCTCCCCCTCATTCTCTTTACTTAATGCTCAACATATACACATTAAAAAGAAATTTTCACTGGAGATGTTTAGAGAGCGAAGATGAGGCAAATGTTCTATTTTCCTTGCTAATATGATCTGAAGTGAAATAGAAAAGGGAACATGGCAATGGCTAGTTAGTTGCACATTCACAAAGGAGGTACACACATAGAAGAATATGGCCATGAACTCAGTAGGTGCAGAAGAGTCTCCGATTAGAAAGTCAGTCAAAATTCTTCCAAAGATTGATTTATAGAACCTGCATCTCAGAAAGGAACACAGTAGTTGAGTGTTCTAAATTGGCATTAAAAGAATAGTTTATTTTGGAAATAATTTCTGAGTAGAGAAAATAGAAGTCAGACGAAAGAAAAGACAATGACAAAGAAGGACGTATAGGGTACCACCTAGCTCTGTCCTCTCTTCTTTTCCTCTACATTTGTAAAACAACTTGCCACAGAGATGCTATCTGAGGTGGCTTAAATATACTCACATATGAACCATGCTAATCAAAACCAGCCACCATTTACTTATCTTTTCTTTCCTTTAGACTTTCCTCTGGGGAACAGAAAGTATTATGGGCTTATAAAGATGGACCTGGAAATCACTGGATCTCTTGACAAGCCTCTATGAATGCATTTAAATGGTACTCTACAGATATGGGAGACACAGTGTGCCTTGAAATTACTTTAAAGCGAAGAATAGAATGGCAAGTATGATGACTGCAAATGTTTGGCTCACTAGTTTAAAACAATTACCTGTCTATTTAAGATCCATTCGCTTCATACCCATTGCTAATCCACCATGAGAAATCAGTGTGCATTTGCTTGAAGTCAACATTAACACTGTCACACTATCCTGCCCCTTGTGTTTTTGATAGCTACTGTTTTAGGTACACACATGTTCAGGTAGAGAGATGTTTGTTCATATTTCTACTTCTCAGTTTTCTATGTTTTAGTACTCTCTCACACACACATCATCCTCCTGAATGAATTGCTTAGGCCATTTTTACCTTACAGCTGAGCTTATTCAAGATAGCCAATAGGAAGACGTAGAACCTTGAGGCTTTCTAGCCAAGCCTCTCTCACTACGTCAACTCTTTTGAAACTCATATCATCAGTTATAAAAGTTTTAAAAATCATCAAAATAAGCCTTTATAACCAGTCCTCTCAGTGCATCTTTCTCTATATGAGAAATGCACTTTAGAGGCAGGGGTTCCGTGCATGTCCTTATTCTCCCTGCCTACAGTAAATAGTTCCTGAGGCACCCTGGTGAAGTTTGTCCTCAGTGACCCCACTGTGGGAGCCATGGCACTAGTGCAACATCACCATGCATTCAGACAAGCATTTAAATATGGGAACCAAGTGCCCACAGCAATTTGGATGGTAAGAGCTCTTTTTACAGTGTCACTTGGGCAAGTCTGTGTCATGGCAAAAGGCAGGTGGAAAAACCAGTCTAGAGTCTAGAGCCCAGACAGACTATTTACAAATGGTTCTTGGACTCAGCAGAGTGAACTTCAAGGATATGCATTTCCCATACTGTCAAGAAAAAAAAATATCAAAGTTAAATAACAGAAACTGTAAGAATATAGCCAGGAAACAGGGAGCTTCCCAAAGAGGAAAAAACAAAGGGCACCTGGCATTCACAGCTCGGATTCCGACAGCAAGAGAAAGAGCATTGCTTAGTTTTCTTTTTTTCTTTAGAGTTCCTATGGCTTGAACTCCTGGTTTTACATCTAATATCCAAGCACCCATGTAGTAAAGCCCCAGACTGTGTAAGGCAGGTTTCTACATATATGGAGCCAAGCCCAGGAAGATTTTTTTAAAAATAAAGACCATATTCCATTCCTCCCCAAAATAGAGAATAAAATACCCATGAAAGAAGTTACAGAGGCAAAGTTACAAATACTTGAGACACCAGTCTGCTCAGGTGAGAGTGCAGACTGCAGAAGCAACACAACTTACTGGACAGACCCCATTTTGGGCAGCAGCTATCCTGGCACCTTTCCCCGCCAGAGGAGAGATGGCCACAATGGATATTTACACAATGGAGTACTACTCAGCTATTAAAAACAATGAATTTATGAAATTCTTGGACAAATGGATATATCTGGAGAATATCAATCTTAGTGAGGTAACCCAATCACAAAAGAACACACATGATATGTACTCACTGACAAGTGTATATTAGCCCAGAAGCTTAGAATACCCAAGGTACAATTTGCAAAACACAAGAAGGCCAAGAAGAAGAAAGACCAACAAGTGGATTCTTCAATCCTCCTTAGAATAGGGAACAAAATACCCATGAAAGGAGTTACAGAGGCAAAGTTTGGAGCTAAGACGAAAGGATGGACTATCCAGAGAATACCCCACCCGGAGATCCATCCAATCATCAGCCACCAAACCCAGACAATATTGCATATGCCAGAAAGATTTTGCTGAAAGGACCCTGATATAGCTGTCTTGTATGAGGCTATGCCAGTGCCTGGCAAATACAGAAGTGGATGCTCACAGTCATCTATAGGATGGAACACAGGACCCCCATGGAGGAGCTAGAGAAAGTACCCAAGGATCTGAATGGGTCTGCATCCTTATAGGTAGAACAACAATATGAACTAACCAGTATCCCCAGAGCTCGTGTCTCAAGCTGCATATGTAGCAGAAGATGTCCTAGTTGGCCATCACTGGGAAGGGAGGCCCCTATGTCTTGCAAACTTTATATGCCCCAGTACAGGGGAACACCAGCGCCTTGAAATGGGAGTGTGTGGGTAGGGTAGCAGGGTGGTGGGAAGATAGAGGGAACTTTTGGGATAGCATTTGAAATGTAAATAAAGAAAATATCTAATAATAAATATTTTTTAAAAAAGAATACAAATACTAAACACTACAGAAATATTTTCCCATTACTTTCAGAACTTTTACATTACTCATACGTCTTTGTAAATGGTGAGGATCCCAAGAAAAGATTTTCAAAGAAGTATTTTCTGGAGAGATGGCTAAGAGATTAAGAGCACTTGCTCTTTCAGAGAAGCTGAGTTTGGATGGCAATACCCTCATCAGGTGGTGCCCGACTTCGTGTAAATCCAGCTTCAGGAGCTCTGGTACTTTCTTCTGTCCTCTACTGACAACTACCCACATGCTCATACATGAACCTATATACACACATACATAAGGAAAAATAAATAAATCTCTTCTTAAGTTCTTTGCCAGGATTCAGAAAGTTGATTAAGGTGAGGCTTCAATCAACTTCCTTAGTGTTCCAGGTAAATCTTACGAACCTCCGAAATGGGGGTTAATATCCAACAATAATGCATGATGTAATTGTTGCTTAACTTGGGTTGATCTGTTGAGTTTCTACCATTCTGCACTTGTTTATAATGCTACTTTTAAAAAATAATGATGTTATAAATAAAGTAGAGAAGGCCCAACACAGTTCAAATTTCCATCAACTCCTTCTACACTACACTTCTTTAGTTAGAGGCCAATTGCTGATTCCTTTGATGTAAAGCCAAAAAAAATCATAATCTTCAAAACTGAGCACAGTCTATACAAGTGATTTTCCTCTGTGGCTATTCCTTGTTTTTTGTTTTAAATGTTATTGTTTAAAAGAACTTTATTGCCCCAGTATGAGTGCAGTCAAGGAAAATAAATCAACATCTTTTATGGCTACTTTGTGTGTATTACATCAGCAGTCTTAAAAATAGTTATAGCTCATAGCATTCATCTATCTGGACTTTCATGTTTTCTTCCCAAATGATGGAAATGTGTAAGCTTCTTTAATTTTTTTAGATATGTATTTAATTAAAATATTTGACATGAATATAATGAAATAAATTGTGTGTGTGTGAAATGTAGTACACAAAAAGTGAATTGGGCACAACTGTAAGAGATACAAGTTGGAAACTTTGAATTTCTATGATTTCAAACAGAAGATAGTGTCTTCAATAGTCATGATGTGCTAATACTCTAAAGTTCTAATGTTCTTAACAAATAAAACAAGAATAAAGCACATTTTTATGGGACTAGAGCATGCAATGCTTTCAAATATGAATGAACAAAGGGAGAGAAACTTGACTCGCAAAAGTTAGTGAGATATTAGAATGTTAGAGTTTCATACAAAGGAAATCTTGATTAGGAAAGGATAAGGTAAAGAATTTTTCAAATCAAATCAATTTTTCAAGCTGTGCCACAATTAATGAAACAAAGACAGGAAACTCATATGCAAATAAAAGAATGCATATAGAAAAGGAATTGAGAATAAAACATATGTGAGCAAAGTATATAATAAAATGGAAGCTGAATATAACGATTCATATAAAGATAAAGAAGCAAATAACTTGACAAAAGAAAAAAGTAGAGGAGTTGAGTCTGTCAGTGTAAAGCCATCACTCAAAAAGATATCACTCTAAGGTGGCATGTTGATAATAATAAAGTTATCGGAGTTTTGGTTTAAGGGGTAAACTAGAATATTCTATTCTCTTCTCAGTTTGGTACAAACTTTACATTTCCAAGAAAGTGGAAGTTGATTGAATTCTTACAGAATCATTGAGATGGCTCAGTCAGTACAGTGCTGGCAGGCAGGAGGACCTGACTTCAATCCCCAGCACCCGTGTAAAAAGCCAGACTCCATGAGATGAGCTCGACATCACAAGATTGGGGTGGTGGAGACAGGCAGAGAACTAAGGCTCACCCGCAAACAAGCATCCACTCTTTTGTGGGCTTTAGGCCAATAAGAGACCTTGTCTAATATAACAATGGGGGTTGTACCATGGCTTGGCTCATAAGGTAAAGGTATAGTGATAGCAACAGGATGCATGCTGGTCACACTGAATAAAAAGTTAGGAAACAGAGAGTAAGCAGGAAAAGGGATGGGTTAGAAAATGTCAAGCCTCTCCCCAAACCCAGGGATTCATGTCAGTCATCACGGTGATATCTCTTGATGTTTACACAACCTTCTAAACTAACATCATCAACTGGAGACTGAGGACTCAAACTCTTGCACCTGTGGGGATATAACACACTCAAACCACATTCAACCTTGGTTTCCATGGGCTCATAACTATCTCATGACTCACTCAAAGTACATTCAGATCACCTCACAAAGACTACATAGTCTTTAAGATTCTCAACACTGTCAGAAGTCCAAAGTCTATCTAAGACTTAACATCTCTTAACAAAAACCTATCAAGTCATAAAATCACATCCATACCATGTCCAATTTGATTCAACTCACCAAAAACATGGAATGAGTTCAGACTACTTATAAAAAATATATGTTTGTGCTGTCTTATTGAAAAGAAGGGTCTAGGAAGATAAAAATGGTCCCAGGGGAGTCTACAAATGCAGAACTTTACTGCCTAAGTTCAAAGTGGTGGCCTGAAGATTTATTAATAAAATGATGGAAAACACATCAAAAGGATAATTTTGTGAATATGTAAAAAATATTCTTGCATCGGTAATGGAAGAACACTAAAAAGTTTATTTGTAGTATGCACAAATAAATGTTATTTTTATAATACATTCAGGTCCAATGAGAAATACTTCAAATCTATAAAGATGTGCGAAATGACTTCCATTTTCCAGGCTGTATCTCCAGTTCTTCTTTCCAATGCAATTTCAAACACTTATGCAGCCAAATCTAACATGGTGATACTATTTAAGAAAATTCTGCTTCAACCTTTAAACTTTCTTTGAACGTATTATCTGGCTATTTATACATCCACCTAAGCTCTGCTTCTAGTGAACTGCTAAGAAGGAAGGCATCACTTAACTAAAGCAATGATTTCCAAGAAGTTACAGTAAAATAAATTTGAAGTAAGACCACTGCAACTTGGAAGCTAAGCTGTTAACCAAACTACCACCCACTGATAGGGGCTAGCCATGAAATGAATTAGTAAAAAGGTTTTCTTGAGCAGAAAAAAAAAAAAAACAAAACAAAACAAGGAGCTGGCAAAAATTCATTTAAAAATAGTATGAGGCAAGCAGAGAGGAAAATCATTGAAACTGTGGCCTCAGAAGTGAAGCACCTGCAGAGCTGAGTGCCCTGACTGCTGATCTGAATTCTCTCTAATCCACCCAGTGAAAAAGAGTAAATTGTCAGGTCCACATCCCTGTCATCAGAGCATGAATGGCCTCTTGCAGGCTGGTGTCCATCACCTGAGATCCATCTATCTCTACACACCTATAGCAAAGAGCAAGCAAACCTTGCATATATGACTTCAACCCACTTAAGTCATGCACAGGTAAAGGATTAGCATTCACTGGAGTACTGAGCTTTAAGGATTTTTTACAGAGTTATAGTCATGTCAATGTATATATTTATACATACATACATACATACATACATACATACATACATACATATGAACAAATTCTTGTTTGGGGCACTACTTCTAGAATTGTTATATGTATAAATACATCCATTGAGATGGTACAGTAGTCTATAAAGACAGTTTTATAAATATGTATTTTTTCTTATCTTTCCAAACAGGCAATAAAATTCTGTCCTTATCACTTTTCCAAGAAATTATTATTTAAAAAGGCAGAGGGTGTTATAGAGATTACTCTGTTGGGAAAGTACATGCTCTAGAGGCACAAGAACCTAAATTTGAACCTCATGTGAAAAGACAGGCTATGAGTGGCTTTCAGTTGCACACACTTCCTATTTCTTGTGAAAATGTTTAAAAGATCCATTCTTTATAAAAGAAACCAAACTGTAGCAGAAAATAAGTTTATTCAACTTCATTGTTGAAAATCTTCACCCTTTGAGTCAGTGACTAACACATTCTGAGTTGGGAAATCACACCAAAAATGATCCAACGCCAGTATGAGGATAGAAAGTCAACACTAAGATCATTTGTTACCAAGCATCACTGTGTGTTCTGCAACCATGGATACTCTAGAAATGGAACACACCAAACTGACGTGGGACTGAGATATTTCATGGCTGGAGGATATCCCTGCCCGAGGAGATTTTGGCATGCTTCTTCAGTTAACACTCCCCAGAGACATCCTAACAGTGTGAAACATAGCCCAGATAGCATTACTCGTCAGAAAAGTAATGGGAGATTTGTATAACCAAAGCAAGCAAGCGATCGATAGAAACTCAAATTCCTTCTCTCTGATCAAAGCATGGCAAAGCCTGTTGCCAGCTACCTAGCTGCTGCTTGATCACTACATTGCAAAAGCTATACTTTCAAGAGACATCTTTTCTTTACATCTCACCCAAACCCTACCCAAAGGGTAACTAATATTCCTGGTGAATTTTGATAGTCTAGTCAGGTAGAAACTCCTTTGCTATCAAGTAAAAACTACACAGAAAGACTATTATAATAGAAAGTAGTATTATTCTTGGGAAATGTGGGAGGGAGCTTATTAAAATATAGAGATCAAGAATACAGTAGAGGTTTCGGTCAGTGCCAACCACGCACCACCTTGGTCACAAACACAGCAGACAGTCCCAAGGTCCCCAGAGGACTCTCCATGAAGCAGGGGCCCTAGCACACCCAAGTACTTGGGATCACTGGTGAGTGGAATGCAACATCTATTCCAAAACAACCCAGAGGGGCTTGGGTCAGCAGGAACAGGGACACAGGAAACCCACCCGACCAGCAGCTGGACTTTGTTCTGGTCAGAGCCAGACCCATGCCACCTTGGGCACGATCTCAGCGAATGTTTCCACAGTCTCCAGAGGATTCTCCACACCTCAGCCAGCTTAGCACACCCAGCATCTTAGGATCACTGAAGAGAGTCAGCCTCCAGTGAGGACTCTAACCCTGGGACTCAGGTGAGAGCACCATCTTGTATCCCAGGTCCCTCAAAGTCCAGTCCACGCAGGAGAGCACATGGGCCACAGAAGCAACAGAGCTACATGGACAGGGTCCCTTCCAGACTTCACCTTCAGCCAAGAGGTATATCTGAGCTCCAGACCTCTGTGCACCTTCCCTGCAAGAAGAGAGCTTGCCTGCAGAGAATGCTTTGACCAATGGAACTCAGGAGAGAGTTGGACTCCTAAGACTACTGACAGAGGCTAACAGAATCACAGGAGGAATAAGCTATAGCCAGAGACAGCTAGAACATCTAACACCAGAGATTACCAGATGAAGAAAGGCAAACATAAGAATGGTTCTAACAGAAAACAAGACCATTCATCATCATCAGAATCCAGTAAGCCCACCACAGCGAGTCCTGGATACCCCAATACACCCGAAAAGCAAGATTCGGATTTAAAATTATATCTCATGATGCTGGTAGAGGATTTTAAAAAGGGCATTAAAAACTCACTTAAAGAAATCCAGAAGAACACTGCTAAACAGGTAGGAGCCCTTAAAGAGGAAGCACAAAAATCATTTAAAGAATTACAGGAAAACATTGCTAACAGAACAGTAATGGCTTGTGCTGTAAGATCTAGAAGCAACAAATGGGACCTCATAAAATCACAAAGCTTCTATAAGACAAAAGACACTGTTAATAAGAGGAAAAGGCCACCAACAGATTGGGAAAGGATTTTTACCAATCCTAAATCCGATAGAGGACTAATATCCAATATATACAAAGAACTCAAGAAGCTGGACTCCAGAAAAAAATAACCCCATTAAAAAATGGGGTACAGAGCTAAAAAAAGAATTCTCAACTGAAGAATACCAAATGGATGAGAAGCACCTGAAAAAAAAAAAATGTTCAAAATCCTTAATCATCAGGGAAATGCAAATCAAAACAACCCTGAGATTCCACTTAACACCAGTCAGAATGGCTAAGATCAAGAATTCAGGTGACAGCAGATACTGGTGAGGATGTGGAGAAAGAGGAACACTCTTCCATTTCTGGTGGGATTGCAAGCTTGTACAACCACTCTGGAAATCAGTCTGGTGTTTCCTTGGAAAATTGGACATAGTACTACCAGAGGATCCAGCAATACCTCTCCTGGGCATATACCCAGAAGATGTTCCAAGTGGTAATAAGAACACATGCTCCACTATGTTCATAGCAGCCTTATTTTAATAGCCAGAATCTGGAAAGTACCTAAATGTCCCTCAACAGAGGAACAAAGATGGTACATTTACACAATGGAATACTTACTCAGCTATTAAAAACAAGGAATTTGTGAAATTCTTAGGCTAATGGATGGATCTGAAGGATATCATCCTGAGTGAAGTAATCCAATCACAAAAGAACTCACATAATATGCACTTACTGATAACTGGTTATTAGCCCTGAAACTTAAAATACTCAAGATACAATTTTCAAAACACATGAAACTCAAGAAGAAGGAAGATCAAAGTTTGGCTACTTTGTTCCTCCTTAGAATGGGGAACAAAACTCCCTTGGAAGGAGTTCCAAAGTTTGGAGCTGAGACAGAAGGAAGGACCATCCGGGGACTACCCCACCCTGGGATCCATACCATAATCAGCCACCAAACCAGACACTATGGCATATGCCAGCAAGATTTTGCTGACAGGACCCTGATATAGCTGTCTCTTGTGAGGCTATATATATGTATGTATATATATATATATATATATATATATATATATATATATATATATATACATCATTATCATTTCTACTAGTTTAGAAAATAATAGTATTGTGCAATTTAGATCTTAACTTTCAAATTTGGTTTGTGTGTTATTGGTAATATATGCACATGGTGAATTTGAGAAAAGGGGTGTGTATTTGTGCCATGGAATACCTACAAACTCCATAAAACAACTTTTGAAAATTCATGGTAATTTAAACAGGTTTGGCCCCAATAGACTTTACGTGTTTGAATTCTTAGTCCTAGGAGATTAGCACTATTAGGAGGTATGGCCATGTTGGAGTAGATCTGGCCTTGTTGGAGGAAGTGTGTCAATGTGGGAGCAGGTTTTGGGGTCTCCTAAGCTTCACCCAGTATGGAGTCCAATCTCCTTCTACTGCCTTCAGGTCAGATGTAGACCTCTCAGTTCCTTCTCCAGCACCCTGTCTACCGGGATGCTGCTGCTATGCTTTCCACCATGATGATAATGGACTAAACCTCTGAAACTGTAAGCCACTACAAAACAAATGTTCTCCTTTATATGAGTTGCCTTGGTCACTGTGTCTGTAAAGAGCAATGGAAGCCTTAATAAGATAGAAATATTTCTGTGATAGGCCTGACCATGCTTTCATTTGGAGGAATGTGGATATTNATCCAGCAATACCTCTCCTGGGCATATACCCAGAAGATGTTCCAAGTGGTAATAAGAACACATGCTCCACTATGTTCATAGCAGCCTTATTTTAATAGCCAGAATCTGGAAAGTACCTAAATGTCCCTCAACAGAGGAACAAAGATGGTACATTTACACAATGGAATACTTACTCAGCTATTAAAAACAAGGAATTTGTGAAATTCTTAGGCTAATGGATGGATCTGAAGGATATCATCCTGAGTGAAGTAATCCAATCACAAAAGAACTCACATAATATGCACTTACTGATAACTGGTTATTAGCCCTGAAACTTAAAATACTCAAGATACAATTTTCAAAACACATGAAACTCAAGAAGAAGGAAGATCAAAGTTTGGCTACTTTGTTCCTCCTTAGAATGGGGAACAAAACTCCCTTGGAAGGAGTTCCAAAGTTTGGAGCTGAGACAGAAGGAAGGACCATCCGGGGACTACCCCACCCTGGGATCCATACCATAATCAGCCACCAAACCAGACACTATGGCATATGCCAGCAAGATTTTGCTGACAGGACCCTGATATAGCTGTCTCTTGTGAGGCTATATATATGTATGTATATATATATATATATATATATATATATATATATATATATATATATACATCATTATCATTTCTACTAGTTTAGAAAATAATAGTATTGTGCAATTTAGATCTTAACTTTCAAATTTGGTTTGTGTGTTATTGGTAATATATGCACATGGTGAATTTGAGAAAAGGGGTGTGTATTTGTGCCATGGAATACCTACAAACTCCATAAAACAACTTTTGAAAATTCATGGTAATTTAAACAGGTTTGGCCCCAATAGACTTTACGTGTTTGAATTCTTAGTCCTAGGAGATTAGCACTATTAGGAGGTATGGCCATGTTGGAGTAGATCTGGCCTTGTTGGAGGAAGTGTGTCAATGTGGGAGCAGGTTTTGGGGTCTCCTAAGCTTCACCCAGTATGGAGTCCAATCTCCTTCTACTGCCTTCAGGTCAGATGTAGACCTCTCAGTTCCTTCTCCAGCACCCTGTCTACCGGGATGCTGCTGCTATGCTTTCCACCATGATGATAATGGACTAAACCTCTGAAACTGTAAGCCACTACAAAACAAATGTTCTCCTTTATATGAGTTGCCTTGGTCACTGTGTCTGTAAAGAGCAATGGAAGCCTTAATAAGATAGAAATATTTCTGTGATAGGCCTGACCATGCTTTCATTTGGAGGAATGTGGATATTGTAACTTTGGATAAAGAAAGCAGGAGAATGCTTTAAGAGGGGTTTGATAGGCCAAACAGTAGTGCTGAGAGTGAATTGATATCTGAGAATCTGGTTCAAGACATTTTAAAGGAGAGGAATTTTATTATGTTGCTTAGAGATTGGTCTTGTGATATTTTGGTGAATAATGTGTCTGTTTTGTGACCTTGTCTGAATAGTCTGTCTGAGAATAATTTTTAAAAAAAAAATAGATTAATTGTGTTGACAAAGGAAATCTCAAAACAGCTTAGCATAGACTCTAGCTTGTGTGTCACTCTTATGAGGAATATTTAGATTAAACATGTCAATCTGAGAAAGGAAAAATACAAAATGTATGGTTTGAGGGTTAAAGGGGAAACAGGAAGTGAAATGGAGCTAAATCCTGTGTTCAAAGAGATAAACATAATAAATATATTAAATGTAATTAAGAAAATGGTGAACTCAAGGTAAAGTTCCACCCAGCTAACCTTCTATAATGTTCTGCAAGGGACTTTGTTACATATTCTAAATATACAATGCATTTTCAGGTGTATGAAGGATAGTTACATCATGTTAGGTGTTACTATGACCTAGTTAACTTTTTCATTTTCGACATAGGAGATATGATTTTGTGTCAAATTGATAAAAGATAGATTGTGATGGCTATTCTCAGTTGTCAACTTGATTATATCTAGAATGAACTAAAATCCCAAAGTGGAGTGTACACCTGGCCTTAATCATGAGACAGGTAGACAACATATCCTTGATCCAGACCTTGAGGTAGGATGCAACACATGTCTTTCTCTTTTAATATCGACCTTGAGGTGTAGGGACCATGCTTATAAAGGTAAATAATGGAAAGAAATTAAAGAAAGGGATGGTAGTACTTACCTTTAATCCCATCCCTTAGGAGACAGGGGCTTGCAGATCTCTAAGTTCTAGGCAAGCCTGGACTGCAGAGCAAGATCTATAACAGCCAAGCTTAGAAAGTATCAAAAACAGAAAAGCTAGTAAAGCTGTAATTTAACAAGGGAGCCATGTTTCAGCCCCAACAAGCAGCAGAACTTGGCAGCTTCAGCCACATGGTTCTTGATTTAGAGTCAGTAAATCTCCCTTCTCAACTAAGCAAAATTTCTGGGGCCAGATGTGTGGCAGGGGTAACCCTGCATGGAGTTCAAGAGAGGCCACTGGGAAAACTTGTGACAGTGGAGCATGAATTGACTTGGGGACTCCAAGATATTAGAGATGCCAGAGCTGTGGGATACTTGCGAGGAAAGATGCTAGCAGAAAATGGAACTAGACCAAAAGAAAGAAGTGTGTTGCAGTCAACAAAGCTGAAAAGAGTTGGTGATCTGAACAGCATTTTGACATCAGACATGGAGATGCAGAGTTGGGAGTTTTCCCAGCTGGTTTTCAGTCTTGATTTGGTCCAGTATATCTTCATTGTTCTCTTTTCCATACATTTTTGGAACAGTATGTTGAAAGTATGTGATCCATTTTTGATTTTGATATTGTTGGAGATTACAATTAGTAAATTTCATGAATCTCAGAAGGTACTTTAAACTTTGGACTTCTAAGCGTTGTTGAGATTGTGATAGACTATGGGGACTTTTGAGTTGGACTAAATGCATTTTGCAATGTGTTTGGCTAAAAGCCTATGGGAGCTAAGGAGTGGAATGTGGTGATTTGAATAGGTTTGACCTCCATAGATTGTGTTTGAATGCTTGGCCCATAGACTAGGGTGACACTACTAGGAGTTGTGGCCTTGTTGCAGTATGTATGGCCTTGTTGGAGGAAGTGTGTCACTGTAGGGGCAAGTTTTGAGGTCTTGAATGCTCAGTGTAGAATCAACTCTCCTCCTTCTGCTGCCTATGGATCAGGAATTCTGTTTCCCCAGCATTGTACGAGCTGTTGGCATGTTTCCTGCCATGATGATAATGGACTAAACTTCTGAAACTGTAAGCTAGCCCCAATTAAATATTTGTCCATATAAGAGTTGACATGCTCATAGTGTCTCTTCACAACAATGGAAACCCTAACTAAGGCAGAGTTAGTTCTCTTCTTCCATTGAGAGTTCCAGAAATCTAACTCACAATTGAATTCAGATTATCAAGCTTACATGGCAAGTACTCTTATCTACTGAGACATCTCACCAGCCCCTAGATCTTAACTCAAAATACCTGTGTGTTGCCTAGCACCTAGTTGTATATGAAAACCTTAAGGATGAAGCTTTCATCCTTAGCTGGAACACATTTCCCTCAAGAAGTCAGCCCTGCTGTGAAGAAGTGCTGTCATGATACAGTTAATACATGAGAGTTTTAAACATTGTCTTTGCCAAGATACTTTGGGAGACCGTCTATGTTGATCACTATGAAAAGTGCTTTGCAAGGATTCTTTCACTTCTGTTTAGGCTCACAATGCCTAACAGGTTAAAAACTAGCATGGTAAATAACCCCTTAAGAGATAACAATTATAATAGACAAGAGGTTACATGGAACTACTTAGACTCACAAAGAACTACTTAGGAATCAGTGGAAAAAATAGGGAATTTGGTAAGTGAATCAGCAGTATGACCTCAGAGCCTCTGTGTATAGCAAGTCTGCTGGTTCACGAGGGATGACCAAACACCAGGGCAACACTGTACAGAGAATGACACAGGAGTCAGAAGTTTAAATAAGCAAGGAACTAGTCAAGAGGAGGGCAAATATCCCAAGAAGGAAGGATCTGTTGGTAATTCATGAATGGATCAGTAGCTCCTTGTATCCATGTTTGTACTTTGGCCTTGGATGGCAAGCAGGACAATCAAAAGCTTTCAAGGAACACAAGAGAAGCCTGAGTTTGTCTTGCACAAGTTCATAAACTTTGCACTTGTCATTCAAAGTGACTCTGAGAAGCTGCCAGAAAAGAATAAAAGCAGTATTGCTCACTGTTATTATGATAGTGCTTTGAGACTGATTAAGCCCTTAGCACAGTGGAAACAGAGCTACGTTTGGGGGGCTTCCGTTGTCAGACCCCTTCTGAGTGAGTCTTTAGATTACCCTGTGACCTCTCAAGGCTTTTCTGCTTCCTCCTCCTGACACCCAATAGAAAGTCAACTTTCAGTTTAAGATGACTTACATTTCATCACATCTGCAAGATTAAATTCCAACTCTTAGCACAGTTTGCAAACTTTTCCCCTCCATCCAACTCCCCCCACTTTGTCATCTTGATTGCTGAGGGAGCACTATTTTTCTTTTCCTTTTGTGGGCCTAAACAAAGGCAGGGGCTGCTTAGGCAGTAACATAAGTGTATTTAGGAAAACAGCTCTACTTACTAGAGAACATCTTGTTTAGTACTTAACGCTACATGATGAAGACAAACTTCATCCTGGAGTTTTCTGGGTCTACTTTCTCCCACCATTTCCATCTGTTATTTGGCTGTGATTCTGACAGCAACTCAGATGGATAAGTACTCATCCAGCGCTCCTATATCAGGATCCGTCTGTTAACCCATGAGTTTGGATCAGTCATTCACAGACTTCATTTCTTTGATGCCTACAAAAGAGTTTCATAGTTTGGTCACTTAACAAAACAAATATATCCCATCTTATCACTGCATCTTTTCATATCTCTGAACACAAAATTGCTATGACTCCTTACCATAAGCATGGTGTCTAAATTAAATGTGTCTTTTATATAATGTTCAGTTGTTGATCTGTGTTTCTATTTGTAGATAATCATCACAAGTACACATTCACGCATACATACAGAAATCAAGAATGCTATTCACCTAAATTCTCAATTGGTATCTTTGGTGGTTATGCTTATGTAATAAGGTTATATGATATCAGTAGGTAAATGGATTTGCTTTGCAAGTGTAAGAAAAGAGTAATTCAAATTCCCAGAACCCATGTAAAGTAATGGATGCACAGAGCAAGTACTGTGAAAACTCATGAAGTAGCTAGCCTGGTATGTTCATCAGAAAAACAACAAAGATACCCTGTCTCAAGCAAGATGAAAAACAAGAACATGAACCTGCATCTAAACACATAAATGAATTTGCACACACAAACACACACACACACACACACACACACACACACACACACATACACACACACCATATACATACAAATATAAAATTAATTTTAAAAACACTATGAGTGATTTTCTCTATTTTATATAACAGTATTTCTAAATTTTCCGTAACTGTCATCGATTTCTTATGAAAGATGTTAA
Source organism: Mus pahari (assembly GCF_900095145.1). Classification (NCBI taxonomy): domain Eukaryota; kingdom Metazoa; phylum Chordata; class Mammalia; order Rodentia; family Muridae; genus Mus; species Mus pahari. Next base: position 1,139,606 of record NC_034594.1, on the reverse strand, counting down.
AGAAATTTTGTTCTGTGTTTATATGTGTGGTATGCACATGGATACATGCATATATGTATATGCACATGTGTGTGAATGTGTGTGCCTCTGTGTGTGTGTATCAGTGTGTGTGTTTATGTATGGTTTTCTGCACACATATGAAAATTGCCTGCGTACCTGTGTATGTATGCATATGGAGTCCTAAAGTTGATATCAGGAATCGTCCTCCATCACATTTCCATTTTATTATTAAAGGCAAGTTAGGCTCTCTCAGTAAAACCCAGAGATTATTGATATGTTTAGTTTTATCAACCAGTTGGCTCTGAGAATCCCCATTCACCCCTTTTCAAGGCTTAAATTATAGGATGACTGCCAACCTATCTGACATTTATATGGATTCTATGGGTCAAATGCTAGTTCTTAGGCTATTATGGCCATAGCTTTAAACACTGACCTATCTTCTTAACCCTAAAAGGAATATTAAACAGTTTATTAAATAGGCTTTTAATTTATAACAAGCAAAAACCTGAATGGAGTAAAGAAATCACCTCCTTGCTCAATTTAGATCCTTGATGGATGCAAATACATTGTCAAACAGAGTCTAGTATGGATCGAATACATCTACTTCTAATTCCTTTTCTGTATCTTCAAGATAAGACAATCGGTGAATACATGTGATATTCAACTTTAAATCTTATTCAAATATAATCAAATTTCAAAAGTTAATTCAGAAAGATCATGGTAGTAAGACTGTGAATTTGAGGCTAGCCTGGGCTACACAGTAAGTTCAAGAGGAAAAGAACAAAAGAAGGAGAGAAGAGACAGGGACAGACATTCAGAGAGAGAGAGAGAGAGAGAGAGAGATCAGGTCTTAAAGCTGTATTTCAAGTTCCCAGCATTCATATGTGACTAGTGGACAGCTGACCATTCATCACAGCAGAATAGATTTACTAGCCTACCCTAGTTTTAAACACTTAGCTTCTATTGAGCCCAGTATTATAGTTGTAATCTAGGTGAACTCAGTAATTAGAGTTTAGCTTATTGACAATTCATGTATATTCATTGTAAAATGAGTTTTATAATGACATTTCCATAATCTGCAAATAATATATGATCCTACTCTCCTCTATTGTTTTTTCCTACCCATCATCTTCTTTGTTTCCTATAATGGCCTCCCTCTTTTTGCATGTCTTCTCCACTACCACATCTAGATTCCTCATGCTAGTGGAAGCATGAGACTACTGTCTTTGTGAGACTGGCTTCTTTCGCTTAACATGATGAGCTCATCTTATTTCGTGTCATATATCCTCAGCCTGTCATTTAGATTCCAGATACACAAATTATGGCCCTTCACTAGCAACCTCAGCAGTAACTGAGAAGTACAAAGTCTCATGTCTGTTTCAGGAGCAACTTGTGTGTACAGGATCCCACACAATTAAAATGTACACTAAAGGTCAAAGAACCTTGATGTTCAATCTACTTTGATGTTCTAGAAATAATAGAGGAGACTAAAATCTACCAACAAAATCTATGCAATTTAGAGGGACTGCCAAAACTGCTTGAAGATTAATAAATATGCATTGATTAATTGAAAATCTGAGATTTGTCTTTCAAAATAAATAGGCCAATGAACTTTGAATGAGTCATAAAATATCCCTAGGAAATTGTATGACTAGTTTAATGTTCCTCTTTGGTTTACAATGTGAAAAAGAAGTAGAGAGTCTCATGTAGTAATATTAATACTCAGATAATTCAGTATGTATGACTCTTTTGTTCTCTGTGTTGCTATCTAATGGGGCAATCATTTTTAGAGTTTTTATTGGCTAGCTTGAGCAGAATCATGTCCTAATTATAGTGCTCCTTTTTATGTGCCACTGAGAGAAAATGCACCAGATGAAGCCGTTTGAGACTCTAAGGTTTGTTCGGCTGTATTAAATGCTTCTAACTGCTGACTTTTATCGTTCCTAACAAGTCAAGACCAGACTGGATGTCTTTGAGGATAATTGTTTTTATTCATTTACCTTCTGTATTGCTAAAATCAAGGCAATATGTAAATTAAGGGAAAAGATTTCAATTCAGTACTGCCCCAGACTTCTACTGATACTTCTCAGAAAGAGATGAAACCTAATCTCCCCTTTGCATACTGCTTTGTCCCTGACTGGTGGGTTCTTCTAGAACAATCTTCTCATTGTTAAAGGTGATGGCTATGTCACTAAGTTGCTTAGCTAATGCACAGAATCCACTAAAACCTTGATCTCTGTGAGTATCACTTATATTTACATTTTATTAATGTCACTATAGTCAACAATACAAATGTGTAGGTTTCTATCTTAAAAATTATTCAAAACAAGGGCTTGTATCCTCTGGATCATTTTCTAAACTCTGCAGTCTTATTTAGTATGACCTTGAGATAAAGGGAAAAAAATGTGGTACTTAACTGGAATGGGTTGTCTACCATGGGACACTGAATATCTGGAGGCATATTAGATTGTCAGGAGTATGAGGTTAATATTCTTCTGACAGAGAGGCCATCAATACTATAACACAATGTACATGAGCCCTTTACCCAGTACCTCACCACACTGGATCTCAATGGTAGTGATGTAGAGAAGTCCCAGACATGATATCTGCTTCCGGCATCATTCAGCACCAATGGGTTCAAACCATCTTTGTCCAAATACCAGGGCTGAGCTCTGGAACTCTCAGCCTGATAATCCAACATTCACCTACTTCTCATTCAATTTCAGCACTGGTTTGAGGGCTGTGAAAAACACTGAAGGAGCTGAAGGGGATTACAACTCCATAAGAAGAATAATAGCAACTAACTGAATCACCCAGCACTCCCAGGGACTAAACCACCAACCAAAGATTACACATGGAGGGACCCATGACTCCAGACACACACACACACACACACACACACACACACACACACACACACACACACACACATATTAGAGGATGGCCTTGTCAGACATCAATGGGAAGGGAGGGAGGCTTGATACCCTAACTTAGGGGGATGATAAAGGGATGAGGCAGGAGTGGGTGAGTGGGTAGAGGAGCACCCTCATAGAGGCAAAGGGAGGAAGGGAGGAGAATGGGACAGGGAGGTTTGTGGAGGGGTAACCAGGAAGGGTGATAACATTTGAAATGTGTATGAATGAAATGATTAATAAAAAAGAAAAAAAGGAAGGAAGGGAGGGAGGGAGGAAGGAAAGAACGAAAGAAAGAAAGAAAGAAAGAAAGAAAGAAAGAAAGAGAGAGAGAGAGAGAGAGAAGAAAAGAAAAGAAAAGAAAAGAAAAGAAAAGAAAAGAAAAGAAAAGAAAAGAAAAGAAAAGAAAAGAAAAGAAAAACACAAAAGTCTAAGGCCTGGTCATTCGCTTACTCCTCCAGAAGTCAGACAGTGAAACAGAGTATCTGTCTAGTAGGACAATCCCTCATTCATCCACTCCAATAATTTTTGCTGCCTCTCGCCATGGCGCCCTGTCTAATTACGATGCCTCCCATTCCCCTGGGATGCCACTTTTTCATTCGCATTCACTTCCTTGTTCTAAAGGAACAGCAATTTGCCCGTGAATGGTTATTAGCCTTTTTTCCCTTTCAGAAACTAAGAAGGGAAAAAGCCCAGGGGATAATTTTAAAAGTTGTTGCTCCAGTTTTTCTCCAACTTTAGAAATCTCTGTTGGCTGTTAATTAAGAACTTGCATTTAGACTGTGAGATGAACCAGATTTGAAGGATTGTTTTTTCTTCTCCTTCTTCTTTTAATGAAATTGCACTTTTTCCCTAGGAGGGGTTTTCCCTAGATTCTTATTGTTCTACTAAAGATGATTTACATGGGCATCTGTGGAGGCAGCTGAAACTGTTATTGGTGTCTGAGGCCAGGGTAGGCACAGCGTGGCTTCTCTTCAGCAAACTGGGAAATACACACAAGAAGGACACAGACTCCAAATCCTTACATTGTAGGGTATGAATTGTCCTAGAGATGGGGCAAGAGGCCCTGAGAGCTTCACTGGGGTCTTAAGAATGTAACTGTAACTGTCAGCTCTTTCAGAATTCTGAAGAGCAACATTCAACCCATAGACTCTTGATAAATTAATGCATGTTCAGAAGAACTTGGGCTGAAATGTATACATTATTTTAGCTCCTAAATCTATCAATCTATCTTTCTATCTATCTATCTATCTATCTATCTATCTATCTATCTATCTATCATCTGTTTATTTTTCCTGAGCCATGTTGCTAAGGCTCATGGTAAACTCAAATAGCTCCAGCAAAGATACCAATTGATGGCTAAAGGAAATTTAATTACTGTTTTGTGGTTAACCCTGGGAGACAGTGGCATATAAAAGGGATAAAAGGCAGTCTCATCACAATAGGACACACAGAAACACTTCATGCCATTCCTGTACTGAATGAATGAGTATACTATATCATTTCTGTGTTGATCATTCCAAAAGTAGGTAAAAATCAATCTAAGTATAACTGTATCATCAAGCAACCCAAACTGAAACACACTCTACTAAATAACTAGCTATTTCTAAGTCATAAGAGACAAAGGATGACTTGGAAGCCATCACAGATAAAAAGTCCCAGAACAACAAAATGTGCTTGAAGACCAGACAGAGCCTTAGATTGTAGGAAAGGCCATTAATGGAAAGATAGTGATGCATGCGATAAGATGTATAACTAACCTAAAAGCATTGGATTGAATTACAACTAATTTCCTGATTATTATGATTATAACTATAATTAACATCTATAGTTATAATAATATTCAGGAATTTCTATGGAAGCTATATAAGACTACCATAATACTGCAAAATCTCTCACTGTAAAATTTTTTCAAAAGAAGGTGAAAGTCAGTGGGAAACTATATATAATCTAGGAATGGCTGAGGCAATGAGCATAAGGTGGTCATTGCTTTTGTAAATACTACAATATATATATATATATATATATATATATATATATATATATATATATATATATATATGACTTGGTCCTTCTAGAATCCTGGGAAAAGCCAAAATGGCTTACCCAGAAAATACTGGTGTCAGAAGAAAACTGAGATTGCTGTAAACATTGACTAGTCAAGAGAGGAACCACATATATTTATGTATATATTTGTGTATATTTTATATTTGTATTAATATATTTATATTAATTCAAAGTGTGTATCATGATTCATTGAGAGAACACTTATTCTAAATTATGACTGTTTGGGCATGAAATGCCACCCACTGAGTCATGCATTTAACCTAGTAGTGGTGGCAAACACCAGGTTAGTGCTGCTGTTTCTGAAGGTCCAGAACTTCTGGAGTGAGAAACATGGCTGTCCTAGGTGAGTGACTGAGAACAGATTTCTTATTCCATCATAAGTTCTCTGCTTCATGGTCTGCTAAAATGTAATAATCTACACTGCCAATCTCCGCCACCAGAAACAGAACCCCATTCACCACCTACTGTAATGTTCTACCTCCTCTGAAAGAACCAAGACAGAAAAACTTGTTCTGTGAAGCTGTATCAGGTATTTTGTCAGACTAATACACACAGCTGATCAAAGTGTTTGTTCAGACACCTTGAAGGTCACCTTTAATTCAGAAAAAAAAAAAAAAAAAAAAAAAAAAAAGAAGAGAGAGAGAGAGAGAGATCAGACAATGCCTAAAAGAATTAAGGGTCCAGCCAGAGTCTTGTCATTTAAACACCCAGAAAGGGGAAGAGGAGTCACAGAAAAGACCACAGTGGAATAGCTCATCTTGTACGATGATTAAAATGAAATAATTCGGCCTGCCCACAACCACAAGACACAGGTGAGCAGGTGATGGGTGAGTGTGTGCTGAGGAGATGAGAGAGAAAGAGAAACGGAATGATACATGCACCATGAAGAAAGGCAAAACTGTAGACATGCCACCAGGGAGGAACATTGTGACCTAAGAGGGCTGTGCAGCCGCCTGAGGCTGTGGTGATCTTTGTACTGTACTCTGCAGCAGCAAGGGTCTGTGTCCGTGGCCAGGGTTACCACCAAAGGTCATGGGGATGTCCCCAATCTGGGCTGCAGCGTGGTACCATGTTGATGTCCCAGGGTTGTGCACTCAAGTAAGCAGGTCCCACTCCTTTCCTGAGCAGAACTGGAAAGCTAGCTCTGGTGGTATGGGTGTAGGAGAGCTGGCCTCCATGGCATGAGTGTGAGAGAGCTGGCCTCCATGGCATGAGTGTGAGAGAGCTGGCCTCCACGGCATGAGTGTGAGAGAGCTGGCGGTGCCCCTTGCCTAGAAAGTTCTGGAGAGCTTGCCCTGGTGGCATGGGCATAAAAGAGCTGACAGGCTGACCAACTCAGCTACCAAGCAGGGCCAGATTCAGGGATTTGAGTTAGCCCACCCAACTTCTACCCCATATATGAACTACTGGGGCATATGAAGGAGCCAGTCCTGCATAACCAAAGCTGAAAGATCTCCATGGTGCAAAGCAACAACAGTATATCCAAGAGGAGTCCTAGTGGGTATCAAGTATTGATGATGTAGTAGAAGCCAGAGGCCTCGAACCAGACCAGTGACTCATTGTTGTGTTCATTTGGAGGTAAAGCTGTTTGGAAGAGATGGTATCCTGTGGACCACGCTGCAGCATCCATGGCAAGGCAGTTTGTTTGTGTTTGTTTGTTTTTTATTTTTTTTAGGGAGGTAGCAGGGACAGAGGTTCAGTAACAAGGGACAGGGAGGTGAGCAGGATAGGGATGCATGGTGTAAAATTCACAAAGAATAAAGTTTAAAAAAAAAAACAAAATTATTTCATAAGGAATGGTATATAACGTTTTATACTTTTTGCATCTACTATAAAGACCTTGTGAATGAACTTTCTTCAGCATAGGCACTATGAGCCATTTACTAAAACTTTTACAAAGGGACAGATTAAGAATCTTTGAATGTACCTAAGGGACAGGACTCTGAATTTCAATCATTTTTCTGCTTTAAATATTGTACCATTTGAAAACAAAATTCTTTCACATATTTTGTTTCTGTGTATCAGTTGGATGTCTTAAATCTCTGCTCTTAGGCAGGCAACACAGCAAAGCTGGCAGGGGTGACAAAGGTACAAACGAGACAGCCCTGAGAGCCAGAGAGATGACCTGACCCCTCCCAGGCTACAGCACTTGGAAGAATGGACCCTGCACCTTCTCTGAGCAGCACAGTGGAGCCGGACCGGGTTCTGGAGGCATGGGTGCTGGTGAGCAGACCCTGAGGGCCTGAGAGCAGGAGAGCTGACTAACATGTGTCCTGCTGCTGATAGTACTGGGTGGCCTAACCGGAGCAATTCTGGAAAGCTTGCCCTGGTGGTAGTTGGAAGAGAGAGCGGGCAGGCTTACATCACCCAAACCCAGATCCACGGCTTTGAGTTGGTCCACCCCAAAATCTACATCATCTATGAACTCTTGGAGCTCATGAAAGGGCTGGTCCTACAGAACCCAAGCTACAGGATAGCCAGAAAGTCTGAAGCTACAGGGGGAATCCCAGTGAGGATCTAATATTGATGGGGCAAAAGCCATACACCTCAAGCTAGACCAATGACTCATTGCAATGAACTTTTCAATTCAAGATGTATGGACAGAGGTGTATACTATGGCACACATTGTGACACACTATATCCCTATCCCTGGACAACTTCTACTCTTCCTCCATTTTCTTTCAGAAAAGGGCAGGCTTCCCATGGATATCCACCAAACATAGCATGTCAAGCTACAATAAGGCTAGGCACATCTCCTCATATTAAGGCAGGTTAAGGCATCCTAATAGGAGGACAAGGGTCCCCAAAGCAGGAAAAAGCATCAGTCCTTGCTCCCACTGTTAGGAGTCCTACAAAAAGACTGAGATGCACAACTATGACATATGTGCAGCAGGCCTAGGTCAGACTCATTCAGGCTCCTTGATTGTTAGTTCCATCTTGGTGAGTCCCTATGAGCTCAGGTTAATTGATTCGATATTTCTTATGGTATCTTTGACCTCACTGTCTCCTACCATCTTTCCTTCCCCTCTTCTACAGGATTCATCTTTAGTGATTTTAAATACCTTGTTAATGAAAGAAGAACTTCACGACATGAACTGGCACCATATTTTGTCCGTTGGACAGACAGCTCCACAGGCACCGTTTCTTTGCTCTTGGCTTATACGTTATTCTTACACTTTGAATGCCCCTAAGCCTATGGAATATTAGAAGCGGAAAGTTTAAGATATGGAACAGAAATTTGATTACCAAGAACAAAAATATTGCCTACTTTCTGCTGACAGGTGGGGGCTGAGAGGAGAGAACCCGGTCCAGCCGAGTCTCTCCCGGACTGAAGCGAGATGGTGAGTGTCAGGGCTCAGATCTCCTGGGTCTGGAGTATAATCACTTTTAATGAACTCTTTTAATTGTATCAATCCTTTTGTTTATAAAGGGCTGAGAGAGGAGGTGAGGTTTTTGCTGAGTTGAGATGACATAGGGGGAGGAATATCAGATGATTGACAGTCAACAGGCAAAGGCAGGCTTAAGCAGGTTGTGCTGAGTCATTCAAGTGAAGTGACTGAGACAGTTTGTCCTCAAAGCCAAATAGTGTTCAACCAAATAGACAGGCCTAACCCCTGACCATCACCCTAATGATCATGGAGATAAGGCAGGGGAACCAGTCAAGGCTAGATAATCTCAAATTTTAAAAAAGGGGACCTAAAATAATTCCCAAATTTAAAAAAAAAAAAAAAAAAAAGTTTAACATCATAAACAACTAAAGAAAATAGAGCTAAAGAAAAAGTAAAACCCATGTTCTCTAGAAACTAGTAGTTTAATATATGTCAATTCTTCCCTAAAATGCACATAGTTATAAACAGTAGAGACTTTAGGATTTCTCATATGCAACTTGGTAATTGGTGGTGAAGTGAACTAAGGTGAGTCTCAATTAACAACACATACATATCTTCTTAATGATTGAACTGAAAGAAAAATCTTAGTCCTACTGTATGATTCTGGCAAATTATTGTTAATAATTAAGAAAAATTGCATTTCCTAAGGTATACTTTGCTTCATAAGAAGAGACTTGATAAATATTTTAGAAATACAGGCCTCCAATTTATTCAAATTGTTAAGTATCTCCATGTATCAAGGCAAATAAGTTGAATGTATCATTTCCCCTACAGAATTACATAAGTTATGAGTGATGGTTTGTGTGTGTGCCTACAATCATGTCTGTGTAGCTCCATCCTGGACAGCACCACTGGTGCATGCTCTCAAAAGCCATGCTGTATATCAACACTTGATACATCTCTTAAATAGCTCAAAATCAAGTATAATCAGAATAACAGCTCAAATTTCTGTTTCAGGTGAACTGGTTGTTAAAAGTCTTTTCATGAGAGCCACTTGATTTCAAACATGTACATTCCTGGAAAGAAAATATAGCCTTAATATTTAAAGTCACATTACTGGGTACATATAAGCTAAATAGCATATTTCTAATTAGCAATATTGGTATTTAAACATTTTGATTTTATAAACATTGAAATAGGATACAAGTGATTTAAAATATGAGGGTTTGGGTTTGTTTGTTTTTTAACTATCTTTTCCCATTACTTACATTTTACACTGTAGTTAATAAAATGGACACAGGATAGAAAAAGATAACTTATTTGTTCAAATCTTCCAAGTAGAACTTTAATAGAATGAGAGCAGAAGGCCAGGGTCCCAATTCTCTAGTACCCAATGAATCAGAATACACGGCCAACCACATCTCATGTTCTAAGTGCAGTTTTAACTGCTGAAACCAACGTTTAAATGTTTCTTTAAGAACTTGAGAGGCCTCGTGATGTAAGAGCAGCATTTAAGTGAAGTACCACATGACAAGAGCCCAGAGCTTTCAGACTTAATTCATGAAGTATATATAACATTTACAAGTCCTATATATATTATTGCCAATTACCTTTGCTTTTACAAATATTTCTAAAAATGAATATAGTCCTCTTATGATTGACTTCACTCTGATTTTTTTTCCCATGGGAAAAGGGGGCCTCTTTGACATAGTGACCCAAACTGTTGCTGGTGTGTTATATGTGATAATCAGATTGTTCCCTTAGCTCCCATATCCTGTGTTATAAAATGAAATATAAGACACACACTAAATCTTGATTTAGAAAAGACCAAAGATCAGCTAGTATAGCACAAGTGAGAGCTTTAAAACTGATAATATAAAGTACTTTGGTTTTATATGCTAGAACTATGGATCCAGGCAACATTCCTTTATTAAAAAATAGCCTAAGATATAATTCACATACTATATTTTTATTCATTCAAATTACACAATTCAATTGTATTTAATATAATCATAATGTTACAGCCATCACCACACGTAATTTTAGAATGGTTTTGTGGTCAGGAAAAGATGGTATACCATAACTATCACCCTCTAATTCCTCCAAAACAGACCCCTTCACCAGATCTAGGTAATTATTGTTCTACCTTTTACATTTATAAAGTTCTCTAGCTGCAAACCTCATATAAACAGAATCATGCAATATTTGGGACTTTTCCTTTATCTAGCCTAATGTTTCCGAGGTTTGACCACACCGTAGAATGTGTCAGTGGTACATTTTTGTGAATTACCAATAATATTCAATTTTCTGGGCATCCTATCTTCTGTTTATCCATTCATTGTTTTGTGGGAATCTGTACTGTTTTTATTTCAGAACTCCTATGAATACTATTATGAACGTTAATGTCTTGTGTAGACATGTATTTTATTTCTCTTGGGTATACATGTCTGTGATTAAACCTGCTGGGTCATAAGTTAATTCTATATTTAACCTTTTGGGAAATTGCTAGACTATTCTGTCAGCTTTGCTATTTTGCATGTTTCCCATAAGTAATGTTCATCTTTTTAATTTTCTTTCTAGATTCATATATATTTTTGCATATGAGTGTCTTGACTCTGTGTACACATGTGCACAATGGGAGTTTCTGATGCCCACAGAGTCGAAATAGTAAATCAAATCCTCTGGAACAGGAGATGATTGTGATCAGTCACTTAGTAGGTGGAAAACAAACTCAGATATTTGGTAAAATCAAGTGTTCTTAACCAGTGAGCCATATCTCCAGCTCTGTAGCATTCTTACTAAACCTGAATATCCAGGAACAGGAAGGAATCCAAGCTGAACCGTAATAAATTAGCTAGTGCATGTGTTTTGTTTTGTTTTGTTTATTGTGTCCACATGTATTAATTCTGAGATTTCTCATTACTTAGGTAAAGAGCAATCATGAGCAGGACTCTTCTAGTATAATGTATTTCACATTCAGGTTTTTAAGTATTAGTATTTGATGAGAGGCAGCCAGCCGATCTGGGGGCTGAACGTAGGGCCTTACTACAATGGTGACTGTATTTCACACCATCTACCTGTTTAGGCTGCCTTTCTCCTAAATACAACGAAGGAGAATTTGGTGGTGGTTATTATCATAATGCTTGATTACAAAAATCACCCCTTATACAACAGTTCAATCCAGGACAGAGGGATTCATTTAATAGATTCAGCCTTCAAACTCTATGTATAGAGAACACAGAAATGTCATTCAGATTGTTTACAGGATCACAGTCAACTAACTCACATCATCATAGGCTTGAAATTCAGGGAAGGGATTTGAGAAGCCGATGCTCGAATGAGTATATCAAGAACTAGATCTCAAATTATACCAAATGACTGCCTTGATGAGCTCACATCTGTATTTCTGTTGTAAGAGAATGGAGCTGCTCTGGTGACTGCAGTACTTCACGTGGTCCATCTAGCTACAAAATTGTCCACCTCTCTCATGCTCATGGCCCAACACAAGCAACTGTTCATGGGAATAATATATGGGCAAATTAACAAAAGACTCCAACAAAGTCTATGCAAAAAAATTCTCTTAATTTGGAAAAGTCAATGTTAATTATATTTGCTTTCTCCAACTATCTTAGAGTCATGAGGATTGCCTAGTTTAGATAAAGTTAAATGTTCAAATCATAATTTCATGAACTCCGCACAACTACTCTCAGTCATTTTTTCTCTGAGAAAATGACTCCTCATTTTCCTCATCTGCCTTAACTCCTCCCCCAGGCTGAAGTTCCTCAAGTACAATACTTGGTCTTCTCTTTTTGTGGCAACTGTGTAATGAATGATAAAGTGAGAACTTGGCAAACCTCACTAAATGAATCAGTAAACTCAAGAAACATCACAACATTCTTAAAACACATAATCTTTCTAATTGGCACCCAAAACAACACCACTGTCCAACTGGGAGTGTTTCAATGGACAAGAACATCAAAACACCATTCCTACCCATAAAGAAACTTATATCTTATGTACGTTGGATTTTTTTAAAGATACACAAACCAAGTATAATAGCATATGGCTGTAATCTCAGCACTCAGAAGTCAAAAGGAAGTATATGAAAAGTTTGAAACTAGTCTGGCCTTCATAGCAACCTCCAGGCCAGTCACAGTACCATAGCAAAGCCCATCTTATCACATCAAGGTTGAAGATATGACTCAGCGATGGACTGTTTGCCCAGAATATCCATACTCCAGGTGTGATCCCCAACACTTCAAATAAAAAAAGTCATAGATGTCCTTCCCATAATACATTAACTTAGTATGAAGCACCCCATTAAGGAACACCTAAGGGTTCACAGAGATCTGTGGACTGTTTAAAGGTATCATCTCCAACCCAGCCATTCTCCTGACCCACTTCAGAAGCCATCTTTGTACTTCTTCATGAATCTCATCCCACTTGGTCAAGTCTATGGATGTGAAGTCTTGAGTTCACACTCTACCCATATTTTCCAATACACATAATGTTCTCTGAGTTTTTTTGAAGTAATATTGGTGGAGGTGTTGGGAAGATAACTTTACTACATGACTAATAAGTATCTTTCCATGTCCCACTTGTTTAGGACCCTTATTGCAAGCAACTCCTTTCTTTCATTCTTAATCTGCAAATAGATTTGGTAATATACTGAAATAGAGTCTTGGAGGACACTGATCTATCATATTCAAGCCCAGTCTCAGAATGGGAGTCCAACCTCATAACATGCCAAAATTTCCTCCTTCCCTTCTGCCCTGTCTGTTCCTTTCTCTGATCCAAAATGAATGGGCAACTGAGTCCCAAGTCTCCTTTTTAATATGTATCGCTCTCTCAGCCATAGCTTCACCAAGTGTTCTGTGTGACGTCCCTGGATTCTGATGCTGTTCTTCTTCAGGCAGACTCCTGTGGTCTTCCGTCCTGTTTTACTTTTTGAGCCTCTGGAAATGAGGGCAAGTGGGAGCATAGTTGCATAGTTGCTTTCTTGATCTACTGCTCAAAGACATCCGAGGTTATGAATTGTGCCACTGTTTGCAAGTTGGTACTTGCTGCTGGGGTAGGACACCTTCAATAATCAAAGACTGTCATGTTATAACGCATATAACTATCCTGGTAAATTATCTCTGTGGTGGACAATATGTGCGCATATCCAGAGTATCAGACAAAATCCAATACGAGCACTGGTCAGAATCCAGAAAATGAACAAAGTGAGATTTACAAATATATATTTTCTGCTTCACATTATAATAAGATACCTCTAAAATTGTCCATATTTTCTGACACTATTGGAATTAATGATTAATATTTATAACATTGGCCATTTCAAATTAATTTTGTAAATATTGCCTAACTGGAAGAAGTAACCTACTGTGTGATCTTCTGGTAAGGGCTTTTAAGAAACACTAAGGAATGATACATATAGCCAGATGTATGTTTCATGAGCCACTAATAGCTGGGGTAAACTACTGCCTGACATATGATATATGAGATATGAGACAATTAACCAATGTCTCCACATATCTGCCTCCATAACTTCTCTACTTACTGGCATTTATGTTTCTATAATAGGAGGCAAAAATAAATGAAACAGAAATGTAAATAAACAAAACTTTGTGACACTTTCGCTGTGGCACTATTACAATGTATTTAATAATACTCATGCCTGGCGCTGTAATGTTGCTCCATCATGTTTTACATAAATTAGAATAAAATTTTCATCCCATTGCAAAGTCAAACTGGTAACCTTGAAGAGATCCTACACAGAGCCAAAACCCTTCTACTAACTATTTACATTCTTATCAGCTCTTCCAAGACATTGTATTAACTAATAAAACACCAAACACCATGATCATTAAATACACAAATACCAAGTTGAGATTCTTTTACCGTAAGAGGTGTGATGTTTTTCTTACCTTTAAGCAGGGGCAAACAAAGGAAGAGAACACAAAAAATGATCTTATTTTCATTAATGATGCTACTACAGTAAAAGCAAAGTAACATTTAACCATAATCTCATTCCTTTAGTGAAAGTCAAACTCTGTTCTCTCCTAATCTCACCTTAATTCACCACAGATCATACATATGGCTGTGCAGGTCAGAGCTTTCATTTCCAGTCATTTCCTAACCAGAACACATGCTCCATTTTTTTAACTGGATGATAGCTAATAATCCTGTTGAAATCTGGGCCTGGGAACATTTGATCTGGCCTCAGACATGAGGAACAAGGTACCATCAAGCTCATCGGATGTCATCTGCAGCCAGGCACAGCACTAGTGTACAAGTGACATGCGTATCACATGCATCAAAGTGGAAGCAATCTGTAAGGCAATAAGACACTCTCACATCGCAGCATGGGCGCTGGCCCTGAGCTGCAGTTCCAGTAATTGACATAGTTGCCCAACGCTACAAAACAAACTCAGAAACTATTCTCATTAGACATCCCCCTGCTTTGTGACTCTGTTATTGTAAAACCCAAACACTGAACCCCATACCAGCGTGGCTCTGTTTTTAATTAGTTCTGATGGCATTGGGCTGTAAGCCAAGGGAAAAAATGAACTTCCTGCAACTGAAGCTCGAAGCTCAGTATGTTGCTTCCTTCATAGAGAGATTGTTTTCACAACATTTTATAAAAAGGACTACTAACAGAAATAATATAAGTTTTTACTGCTTTTGATTTTTTTCAGGCCTATAAAGTACAGCCAAAAGTCAGATTTATACAGTTACAATGCCATTATTCTGTCTTTTGTGTGACCTACTTCACTTGCCTTTTGATTAAAGACATCCTACCCGATTAAATTTTTTTAATGGAGAAAATGCAGGCTCCTGTCAAAATTTTAAGACCATGAAAGTTTTAGTGTTTCCACTAAATTAATTTGGTGATATATTTGTAATAGCTGGGTCATTGGTGGCAAAATGTTCAAACTGAGATAGTAGTAAGGTCACTTTCCAAAAAATGGTGGCAAAGGGCAGATGGGGCATTTCACAGAAACAGATTATTTTACAAAAGCAGACAGTCTAGTCAAGGGGAGCAAGAATGCCCACCGATAACATATTTATGTAAGAACTTTTGGATATCCTTCAGATAGGAGACATTTCTCCACTTTTGATTCTCCCATCCAGGGTGGAAGCCAAGCCTTTGCTCTTCCAGATTCCATATCATACTTTGTCCTAGTACATAATTCAGTGCCTTGCCTTCAGACACAGCCACATTATCTGCAGTTCAGAAGACAGACAAATAAAAGGAAAGATAGCATGTGGAACTCATTCTGACCAGAATGGTCCCAAGATAACTAGCACTCAGAGCAAAAGAGGCCAGACTCCTCAGAAGCCTCCCATCAGTATCAGCAGCACCATGTGCAAAGCTGTCTACACAGGTGGCGAGCCTGGTGTCTCCACTACATGAGTATAATGACAGGGATGCATGCTCTGCCTAGATGGACACTGTTTGTGGTGGCTTAAATAAGTATGTCTCCCATAGACTTATGTGTTTGAATGCTTGGCCCATAGGGAATGAGGAGGTGTGGCCTTTTGGAGGAGGTGTGGCCTTGTTGGAGGAAATATGGCCTTGTTCTAGATAATGCATAACTGTGGAGACTGGCTTTGATGTCTCATGTTCTCAAGCTACTCTCATTATGGCACACAGTATCCTTCTGCTACCTGAGGATTAACATGTAGAACTCTCTGCTCTAGCACTATGTGTGCTTGCCCACTGCCATGTTTCCTGCCATGCTGATAATGGACTAAACATCAGAAACTGTAAACTAGCTTCAGTTAAGTGTTTTCCTTTATAGGAGTTGCCATGCTCATGGTGTCTCTTCACAGCAGGAAAACCCAAACGGAGATAGTGTTTAAGTACGAATTCCTGACTCTCAAGATGTGTAGTGAGAATGCCAATCATTTCTTCCTGGTGTTTTGATTGCAAGCTTCGTTTGTTTATTAGATATGGAAAAGGAGGATACTTTTGCTTTAGTAACCAACGTTACATACATGCTTCCATTTCGTGTCAATTTAAATTTCGTCATATAACATTTTACATACTATCACCTTGGAGTAACTTCCCTACTTATATTGGCCATTGTGAGCTTGGCTACTGAGAAACAGGAGCTCTGATAAAACCAATTAGATTATACTCTATTTTTTAAGTAAAAGAGACAACAAAAGAGTTTTGGCAAGTATGGAATAAAATCTTGGAAGTCAGTACATCCTTCCTGCTAAAGAAGTATGTAAACCTGAGACAGGGTCATAGCTCCTCTGAGCATGAGTCTGCATTTTCTTTCTGCTTTGTTTGTTTTGTTTTAATTTCAAACTGAAAAAAAGATCATTATTGGGCTGCAGATGTTGCCCAGTGATATAGCACTCCCTTTCATAAATGAGGCCTAGGTTTGATCCCAGCACCACCCACACTCACATAAGAAGAGAAAATTAGAATTTGTACCTTGTTCATTTTGGAGAGAGAAGAGTAAACCCTAAATGCAAGAAGCATACTGATAATCACCAAGATCGACAAGATAGGAACTCCTTATGTCAATTGATATACCCTTGTATATGGTAAAGCTAGTTGTATACATTCCTTTATTTCGTTCTTTGGAATCATTTATATTCTTTAGACTGAAGCTCCATCACCTTGTCTCCTACAAGCCTAAGCAATGTTTCCGGTTCAGAGCTCTGTAGCACACTGTAAATTATACAACTGCTCTCAATGCTGTGACTATATTGTGAAGACACCGGTACAGATATTTCTTGATATCTAATATATCTGTGTTGAATTAAGTTTAAAATATTAAAGTAATTAACTTTACATATGCTGAGTATGGTGGTCTAACACTCCTGAGGCAGAAACGGGAAGATTTCTATGAGTTTAAAACCAATCTGCTCTGCACAGCAATTTCTAGGGCATATAGAGCTACATAGTGAGACCCTGACTCAAAAATATTTCTCTGTATACTTCCTCCTTTTCGAGCCATTCCCTTCCTTTCAATTGTTTGATTTTTTAGAACCTATCATCTTTAGCGTTCACTCAGTCCCAGCAAGTTTTCATGAAGTGGAGCTCTTTCTTGTAGCTCTTGTTCCCAGCAAGTTTTCATGAAGTGGAGCTCTTTCTTGTAGCTCTTGTTCCCAGCAAGTTTTCATGAAGTGGAGCTCTTTCTTGTAGCTCTTGTTGGCCAACCTTCTAGTTGCTTATACATAGTATTTATGAACAAATTATAAAATATTTTCATTATAGCATATGGTTTAACCAAGTGGTTACTCTTTCCTCCCCCACACTTACATCTGAGCAATGGTGAAAAGGGTGTGCCCATGCTTTTTGCCATGTATCCACTAAAGGGGTTCAATTATGCTCTAAAGGGATTCCCACATTTGCATTCCATATCTCCTTCCAAAGAAGAAAAAGTAAAATTTTAAAAAAGGCTATTTTATTTTCTCCAGGGGAATCAGTGACAATATCCTCCTGTAATGGGTTGATCTGATGCTGCTTGTATTCTAATGAAAATTCCTGGTTCCTCAAGATGTGATTGCCCCCAATGAGCAGATCCTCATGTACTCAAGAGATGTCGTGTGAGCCTTTCCCCCAGCTTAACTGGTCAATAAAAGGCTCAGGAAGACCAACAGAGTCAACTAACCTGTACCCTTGAGACTCTCAGAGTCTGAAATACCAAATAAAAAACATGGGCAGGACCTAGACCTCCCCACACATGTAGCAGATGTGCAGCTTGGTATTCCTGTGGGTACTGAACAACTGGAACTAGAGCTATCCCAAAAACAGTTGCTTGTACATAGGACATGATATTTAAGCTGGGCTACCTTGTCTGACTTCAGTGGAAGAGAAAGCACCTAGCCTCACAGAAACTTCAAGTGCCACGGTGAGGGGATACACAGGGCCCCCACCCTCACAGAAGACAAGGGGAGAATAGGGGAAGGATGATGGGAGGGGGTGACCAGAAAGGGGACAGTGAGTGGAATATAAAGTAAGTAAGTAAAAAAATAATAATAATTAATTTTTTTAATTGAAGCCTATGATTGGGCAGTGGAGGATGAAAGGTAGAACTGGAGGGTTCAAGAGAGGTGGGAGAGGGAGAGAAGGAGAGAAGAGGAAAACAAAAGAGGAGGAAGCTGCCTTGAGCCAGAACCACATGGCCAGGAGAAACAGCAAGCAACAAGGGATTTGTACCTGGGGAACAAATTAGTATAGCCCTAGATCTGCCCAATCTAGGCATATGGCTTGTAAATAAAATATCTGGATTGTGTGTCTTTTATACAGGCTTATTAGGATTAAAATTTCTTACTACATCTTCCCTTGCCCTGTCTTTTAGTCTCCTTGGCTTTTTGATTATTGTTGAATTTTAGACCTTCTTACTCTGTTTATTTCTGATACCTGTCAGGTTATCATGAAAGTGAAATAAACATTTTAAAATATCTCCTTTATAATTGGGATTCTAATATAGTCACATCATTTCCTTGTTACCTTCTGTCTTTTCAAAACTTTCATATACCCTTCTTTGAAATACACTGTAGCTGCCTTCAGACACACCACAAAAGAGCATCAGATCCTGTTACAGATGGTTGTGAGCCACCATTTGGTTGCTGGGAATTGTACTCAGAACCTCTGGAAGAGCAGTCAGTGCTCTCAACCACTGAGCCGTTCTCCAACCCTCCTTGGGAAATCTTTAAATCTGTGATCATTTCCTTTGCAAAACAGCTATTCCTGGTTCACTGTGGTTTGTAACAGAATGCTCTGTGCCTTCTACTGACTTGATGCACACCTCTTTACACCCCAGTAAAGGTTGGTTTCCTAGAAAATCTATTAAATTGCTTACACACTGACCCTGAAGACAATGCATACTTTCAGGTTGGTAGAACAGTAAATGGAAACAGGCTACCTCCTCTTCTAACCACCTTTAGCTTTGAATTGGGTCCATAAGTGACTTCACTAGTCTGAGGAAACCTCACATCATAATTTTGCTTTGAAAATGTTCCTTTACATATGATATCCTTATTAATGTGGTTAATATTTTAAACAATCTCAAGATTGCTGGTATGAACAAAACATGCCAACCACAACTTTTCCACTGTATGACTTTTGTACCCAACACTCACTAAAGTTCTCTGCTCAGTGCTAGTGACTCCTTCAAGACAAAGACACCTTGCATATTTGATGTGAGTTAAACTAGTTTCCATAGAAATGCATAAATGTGCACTTGGATACACTGAAATATACCCTACACTATCTTAGGTATAGACCTTCCAGAGTCTCTCCATGAGACCTCCACATGGTAGTCTCAGTTTAAAACCCTGGTAGCAATCATAGAGCTGGTTGACATAAATTCTTGAAGACACGCCACTAATCTCAGTACTAACCTCAGGCAGAGGCAGGTACGGATCTCTGTGGCTTAGAGGCCAGCCTGGTCTACACAGTGAGTCCCAAGACAACCAGGGAGTTGATGAAGCAACACTGAGTTGATGAAATGATCTGCATTCCTTAAAGTAACAAAAACGGCTAATTATAACATATCAAAATGATATAAAGAAAATTCACCTGAAGGAATGAATCTATTAGAAGTGAAAAAAAAATGCTCTTTGTTTCATAACATCAAAAATATTACCCGTTTATTATATATAATGCTGTTCCCATGACAGCACTATTTGTGTAGAAGTTTTGATCTTATTTGGGCTGATATTGACTAAGAATACAAGCAAAATTATAAGCTCTTCAACTCCATACTGTGGGATGGTAAATGGAAATGTAGTATCTACTTTTGTATTTGTAAGGAATGTGTATTTTATAGTAAAGCTCACAAATATAAATATAAAATTTATGTAGAAATAACACATTTACCTATAATATTCCTTCTGTCTTAAAGGAAATTTTTAAATAAGGAAAGTATTCCACATGATCTACAACATTAATCAAATGCTAGGCAAGTGTTCAACTACTGAAGTATATTCCTAGACAAGATAAAATAATTCTATTTATACATATGCTATAATCCTAAAAATCCTTACTTTCATAGGCATTGTCCTAGACAAGATAAAATAATTCTATTTATACATATGCTACAATCCTAAAAATCCTTACTTTCATAGGTATTGTCAGTTTATTATGAGTGTCTCCCTAAAGTTGCCCAAAGAATAGTAAGGTTCAGATCTCTCAAAACACTCAGGCAGAGAGGGTACTTTTTCTTGTTTTGTTTTGAGACAGTGTCTCATATAGGCCTCAAACTAGCTCTATCATGAAGACTCCTGATCCTTCTGCTTCTACATTCTGAGTGTTGGTGTAATTGGGATGAGCTGCCACACCTGGTATAGTGAGAAAAAATAATTTTAAGTGATACATATTTGCAATTTTTGTACTGGCAAATTCTCATGCATCTGTCCTTGTTTAGTTGCCAGAGCAAGAAACTTCTGATGTGACACTCATGTGGAGCAGCTGGGTATGCCATGGCTCCACTTCTTTCCATGTGACACTTGATATATTATTGTTGGATGCCCTTTTTGAAAACTCCATCATCATGGTCTAAGAAATTGCTTGTATGTAGAATGATTTTAAATAAAACTGTATCATTCTTTTATTTAAATTTTGTATGGACCAGCAGTCCTTCAGAGTGGCTACATTACTCTAACTAGGCTTGAGTTCATCAGTTAAGTTGATGAAAATAAGCATACCCTTTCCAATCCATGTTTTTCCCATCATTTGCCAGAAGTCATGTCCTAGCCCCTTGTAAACCCAACTCTGTATTTTCAACAGGCTGGACACAGTTCTGGACTCAATTTGTCTCTCTGCCAAGAGTGCTTGCTCTCCACTCTCCAAATCCCTTCGGGTCGTTGCGCTGATGTTACCTTCTTAATCTGGCCTTCTATGGAACTTTTCTATGTAACTTATCAACTAGTTAAGATTTTGTATGGATATCACAGCTTTATTATTGCTATTATCTTATTATTATTTTTCCATGTAAACAAAACAATTTCTATACCCTGAAGTTAGGAACTGATGCATCAAGTGAGATGCTGATTCAGTGGCACACTACCGAGCAATGAAAATAAGTAAATGTCTCTCTCACAAACACACACTCACACACACACACACACACACACACATACAGATATACATGCACATATACATATATACATACCCATGTGCACATATATGCACATACACAAAGATATACACATATAACATGCATATATAAACATACATGTACACACATACATGCACACACAATGTTTTAACAAATCATGACACCTTTAAAGGTGTATTACATATACTGTATTATTATTATATAGTACTTTTCATATATTGTTAAAAATTTCTCTCTAATTCCAACCACAGCAGTCTGTAAATTCTGTCAAGGCATGTTATGCAGCAGAAGGCTGAAGAAATGGCTCAGGAGTTGTGAGCACTGGCTGCTATTTCAGAGGACCTAAGACCCATTCCTAGCACTTATTTCAGACAGCTCACAATGACCTAGGGAAGCCAATTCTGCTGGTCTCCATGGGCACCTCACTCACATGCATGCACCTACACAACACACATATACACAAATAAAAATAAGATTTTAAATGTATATTGGTAAATTTTGAAAGATCAATCAGCAGGTAAAGAAATTTTGTGCCAGGTCAGAAACCTGTGTTCAAGTCCTGGGACCTACATGGTGGGGTGTGAGAACTGACTCCTGCAAGCTGTCCTTTGACCTACACACAATCTGCAGCATGTAATTGTCATCAAACACAAGTAAATACATATATATATATATATATATATATATATATATATATATATATATATATATATATATATATATATATATACTAAGCATACAATAGCAGCAGAAATATGCACAGCACAGCTAAGAGGTCACTTCACATACTTATTATAAATCAGAAGTTCACTATTTGTCTCTGAGACTCTATGTACCACTACATGTCTGTGTTCAGATGGTACAGAAACAGCCATGAGTGGGTGCCATGGCTATTCATATAAAAAACTCCAACCATGCCTAGATAGTGCACGGGTAAAATATCAGATTTTAATTTATTCTTTCACGGGAGAAATATGATTCCTAGTTTCTCCCATTCAAGCCTGTTTGAAGTATATCTTTGTTCTGTATTATGCTTTCTTGATCTGTGCCAAGTGCTTAGACCTCACTGAAGTAAATTACCATTACTGATTATAATTAAATATATCTAATGCTCTGATTAGCCTCTCCTACATTTTCTTCTACCTTTCATAGCTCCTTCCTAATTGTACACTGTTTTTTTGTTTTTATATTATGCTGCCAATCCAATAATTTCCCAAGAACCAGGAATAGAAATATTCAATTAGGAAAAGGAGGAAGAGGTAAAGAACAAAGAAAGGGGATGGGAGGAGAAATTGAAAGAGAGAGAGAGAGAGAGAAAGAGAGAGAGAGAGCGCTAAAACCCAGGGGCACATCTGTATTCTACAAACCTTGGTCCAGTTGATCGGGTAACTTCATAAAAATCAAGTTGTGGCCCTCTTTAATGACATATTTTATTGTGGATAATAAAAATCAAGAGAGTTGTGCTGGGCACTATTATAGTTTTTCCTCCAAATGATATGCATCTGTCACTCAGTAGACAAAGCCCCAAGTGGCCATTATATCTGTCCCAGTGAGTTTAGTTAAATCATCACAGCAGTTACTATGCTAGAAGACATTAATGCTATCGTTTCTTATTTCCACCAGGGGTTTAAAAACTGTTCTGTATTTATTTCTAATAGATAAAAATTGAAATACAATTGAAAAGTTATAGTCCTGAGTGGCTACGCTAATGGCAAATATGCAACATTAATAATTATGCTAAAATAAATAATGGGAGGATTTAAAGGACCGATCACCCCTCATTTTTCCCTAAACATAAAAGAATCAAAAGACCTGACGAAACCCTTACTACAAATTCAGGTAAATGTGAAAATTTTAAGCTGAATATCATACTCTGTTAACAATTTTAAAACTTTGCGTTTTTTTGAACTCCTTCAAAAAGGATCTTTGCTTCTACTGTACTTCAAGAACAATCTTATCCACCCCTGAAGGATGGAGGCCCACAGACATAAAGGATCTTTATACTAGTGTTCATAAGCAGCCTTTCCCAAGTCTAATTGGGACAAACACTGTGGCTATTTGTAAGTGTCCTACTAGTGAGTGTTATACTTAGATCCATTTCACCTGACTCCTGAAGTAAGTAGGCAGATAATAGCAATGCTCTGTGATTAACACGAAATTTTGTACATGTCTCACCTTACATCATTAGGGGGTTATGATATAGAATGATTTAACTGCCATAAAAAGGAATTTTTATGTTATTGCTTGCTTTGACTAAATCTAGATCTAGGAAATGTGTGATAATTTTTCAATAAAAATTCTCCCTTGAGATTCACATAGATATCTATGTTCCCATATAGACACATGATTGAGTACTAATATAACATCCCCTTGATTGGGCATGTTAATACATGTATGGAGCATCTAGGTATCTTTTCATAATCTGGTTATGAAAAGACTGTTACATACATCAGAACGTTTAGATTTCAGTCAACAACCAAATATAAATCAAGTTCTTTAGGAAGTATCAAAGAATGGACATTGGCTCCATCATCTAATGTCGCTATATAATTGCCTGGTATTGTGACAAAACCTGAATAATCAGTACAGGTCTCGGGGTTTAGGCTGCAGTTCTGCACTTGCAAAGTACAAGAGGGAATTTATGTAGCCAATCAAGCTACAGATGTCAGAACCTAAGGTTGTTAAAGTAAAATATGGAGTTAAATAAAGTAAAGTAAAACATGGAAAATATGTTAAAGTAAAATATGGAGCTTATAAGGAACCCAACTCAGGGAAAAAGACAGACACTACCTCAGAG
Organism: Mus pahari; assembly: GCF_900095145.1. Lineage (NCBI taxonomy): Eukaryota > Metazoa > Chordata > Mammalia > Rodentia > Muridae > Mus > Mus pahari. The sequence goes on along the minus strand of NC_034594.1, from coordinate 1,115,413 downwards.
TGAAAGGCTGGAAAACAATTTTCCAAGCAAACAGTCTGAAGAAACAAGCTGGAGTAGCCATTCTAATATCGAATAAACTTGATTTCCAACCCAAAGTTATCAAAAAAAGACAAGGAGGGGCACTTCATACTCATCAAAAGTAAAATCTTCC
>NC_034594.1:1113045-1114437 GCF_900095145.1 Mus pahari | reverse complement strand
CCAAACTTATGGGACACAATGAAAGCATTCCTGAGAGGAAAACTCATAGCCCTGAGTGCCTCCAAAAAGAAACTAGAGAGAGCATACACTAGCAGCTTGACAGCACAACTTAAATCTCTAGAACAAAAGGGAGCAAATTCACCCAGGAGGAGTAGACTGCAGGAAATAATCAAACTCAGGGGTAAAATCAACCAAGTGGATACAAAAAAAACTATTCAAAGAATCAATCAAGCCAGGAGCTGGTTCTTTGAGAAAATCAATAAGTTAGATAAACCCTTAGCCAGACTCACTAGAGGGCACAGGGACAGCATCCTAATTAACAAAATCAGGAATGAAAAGAGAGACATAACAACAGATCCTGAGGAAATCTAAAACAGAATCAGATGCTTCTACAAAAGGCTATACTCAACAAAACTGGAAAACCTGGATGAAATGGAAAAATTTCTAGACAGATACCAGGTACCAAAGTTAAATCATGATCAGATTAATGACCTAAACAGTCCTATATCACCTAAAGAAATAGAAGCAGTCATTAATAGTCTCCCAACCAAAAAAAGTCCAGGACCAGGAGAGTTTAGTGCAGAGTTCTGTCACACCTTCAAAGAAGACCTAATTCCAACACTTCTCAAACTGTTCCACAAAGTAGAAACAGAAGGTATTCTACCCAATTCACTCTACAAAGCCACAATTACTCTGATACCTAAACCACGTAAAGACACAACAAAGATAGAGAACTTCAGACCAATTTCTCTTATGAAAATCAATGCAAATAAATTCTCAATAAAATTCTTGCAAACCAAATCCAAGAACACATCAAAACAATCATCCATCATGACCAAGTAGACTTCATTCCAGGCATGCAGGGATGGTTTAATATATGGAAATCCATCAATGTAATCCACTATATAAACAAACTCAAAGACAAAAATCACATGATCATCTCGTTAGATGCTGAGAAAGCATTTGACAAAATCCAACACCCATTCATGAAGAAAGTCATGGAAATATCAAGAATTCAAGGCCCATACCTAAACATAATGAAAGCAATCTACAGCAAACCAGTAGCCAACATCAAAGTAAATGGAGAGAAGCTGGAAGCAATCCCACTAAAATCAGGGACTAGACAAGGCTGCCCACTCTCTCACTACCTATTCAATATAGTACTTGAAGTCCTAGCCAAAGCAATTAGACAACAAAAGGAGATCAAGGGGATCCATATTGGAAAGGAAGAAGTCAAAATATCACTATTTGCAGCTGATATGATAGTATACATAAGTGACCCTAAAAATTCTACCAGAGAACTCCTAAACCTGATAAACAGCTTCAGTGCAGTATCTGGATACAAAATTAACTCAAACAAATCAATGGTCTTTCTCTACACAAAGGATAAAC
>NC_034594.1:1107796-1112837 GCF_900095145.1 Mus pahari | reverse complement strand
AAAAAAAAAAAAAAAAAAAAAAAAAAAAAAAAGGAAGCAATGTGTGAGGTTTCAGCGGTATAATGGTGGAGTCAGTTGGTGCACCCAGGCCAAACAGTGGAACTGAACACAGGGACGATGGCTAAAAACAAGTGCTGAATTTTTGCTTCACAAGCTTAGAAATGAAGAGAGTGATGCTGAACTTAAGTATTTAGATGTGATTCTCTAGTTATTGAACATATCCAGGTAATAAGGCACTTAAGATGCTCCAACAACAGAGCTCCTACAGAGCTCATGGCTGGACTAACCCATACATGAGCTCCCCCTGCCACATTGAGGTGATCCTCACTGAGGAGGAACAGATTTTTCCAAAAGCAGAAAAGGAGGGTATGCAGAAGAAGTGCTACATAACAAGATCATGTCTCAAATAAATAAATAAATAAATAAATAAATAAATAAATAAATAAATAAATAAATAAATAAAATAAGGAAAACAGAAAACAAAACATAAAATGTTAAATATACACCTAACATAATTCAATATTTCCACTCTTAATCTACCCAAGGCACATATGTCCATATCACTACCTGTAACATTAAAGATTCTAGCTTTTATGTAACAGTAAGAAACTGGAGTACTCACACCCTTATCAATAAGTGGATAATGAATTTGATTTAATGGGTGTTCATCTAAGGGAAGACTGCTCAGCAGCAAAATGTCATAAACAATGCTTCTACACATTGTGCATAAATGATGCAAAAAGAACTAAAGTAGCTGCGAATAAAAGATAAAATTGAGTATCTGTTGTTTAAGTCTATCCATAGAACTTTCTAAGAAATGCAAACTCGTATCTAGTAAGAGAAGCTATGTTAGTAGTTATGTGGATAAGAAGAAAGGTAGTGAGAGAAAGGAGATAGAAAATATCAGAAAGTACCTCTTAGGAATAATGAATATTTTTATTACTACATTTGTGGCAAAGGTTACTCAAAAGTCTATTTATGTTAAAATTTTTAAAATTTCATAACTTAAAGGCATGTCATGAGTGGGTTATACCCAATAAAGATATTTTCAGGTCTGCCTTTAAATTTCATTCTTTAGGTCATGCTCCCACATCTAGCAAGTAGTTATTTGATTAAATAAGTATTTATGGACCTTTGTATAACCTAGACCCTACACTCAGCATTAGAAATGATATTTTTAAAAGGGAAGAAAATGAGCTGGTAGAAAGATTATACATACATCATCTAGTAAATATGACTAACCCCTTTTTTTCAGCTTCTGCATTGTAACCTTGTCCTGACTTTATTTCTTATGCTATTTAATTATACTTTTGCCTTCTTAAGTACTCTTTACAACAAGATGAAATATAAATAAATATAGATGTCTAAGGCAAAAATATTACCCTCAAGAAAATGTCAGCAAAGCAGACTCACTTCTTCTCTCCAAGTACGAAATGTCTTAGAACTAAAGACAAATTTGCACACTAATTATCATGCTATAAATTTTGAATTACCAATACTATACACATATAAATACCACCCAACTAACAATACATGTGATTTGTATAGGAAGGAGCAACAGAAAGGGGAAAACAAGATCATGTTTATAGAAATGTGATGTCTTGCTGCCAGGGGTTAAAAGATATATTTACTTCCTCTGAATGGAGTCAGAGAAAGTCTAGGCTAGGGAGAAAGAACCTTATTAGCACACATTCATGGCCAAAGAATAGTCTGGATTAGATGAGGTGAGTAGCCAACACTACAACTAAATTATGGAATCTAGGGAATGATTTGAGACCTCCAAGGTCCAGCACTATAATTACTAAATTAGAATAATTAAACCTTTGCATCAACCTAAAGCAATACCTATGAAGACAAAACATGGAAGGCTGTAGAGAACTTCAGCATTGTCCCTGGCACACACCAAATTCTTACAAATCAGTAGTAGTTAGAAAAAGGCAAGACTCCAAGGAAAAGAGATAAAAGTGAAAGGTATATCTTATTTGTATCCCTATGATGACAAGTGGTTGCTCATAATAGCTTCTTGAATAACATATGTTCAGGTATGCAATGATATCATTCTTTCCAAAATAAACTCCTGACTTCATCAGGTTACTAAAAGAAAACATAGTAAAAATGTGGGGTGTAGAAGCACAGATGGCCATGTCGTCATTGAGGTTTCAGTCCTTCTCATTTGAGATGAATGACAGAAAATCTCTTCTTTTGTCAATGTGTCTGTGGCTGCAAATAATACATAATAGTCTCATCGTGACTTAAAGTTGTTACGCTTATGTAGTATTTTTTAAGCTTCATTGAATCATATCCCTGAAAGCAACTATCTTCCTTAAGCCTCACATAGGAAGGCTGGGAATAAAAGTGTGGAAAAATAATCCAGCAGTTAAGAGCACTGGCAGTTCTTTCAGTGGACCCAGGTTTGATTCCCACCATCCACGTGGTAGCCCCAACTGTCTATAGCTCCAGTTGCAAAGTATCCAACACCCTCTTTGAGTCACAGAAGGCATCAAGAATGTATGTGATGCACAGACATCCATGCAGGGGAAACGACCATACACATATAGTAAGATGTTCTTTTTTAAAAATAAGTAAACCAAAAAGGTACTGAACAAACCTGCCAGTCAATTAATCCATTTATAATGTACCTATGAACTGAACTGGGAATTTATTTTCATGAATATCATATCAGCAGATCACCATAGCTCAGCAAATCCTTAGTGCTGAGGGTCCAACAAGTTAGGAATAGTTACAAGTACCCAAATCATTCTTAAAATTGTACTGATGAGGAACAAGACCAATCATCAAACCTCTAGACAAAAAGACTGAATACATCAGTGAAAATATTGGGGTCAATTTGTTCCCACAAAGACTAACCAGGGACCTGTGTGATATCTCAGTGGTTAAAGCCTCATGCTACCAAGCCTTACCTCCTGAGTTTGGTCCTGGGAATTTACATGGTAGAGACAGAGAATGCCTGGTTCAAATCTTGTTTGTGATTATTTCATAGCACAGACACAGGGAGCAGCTGGTGAGGCTTCTCTTCCTAACCTGTTGTGTTTGGAAAAAAGAACACCTGGTACAGTAGATTCCTGAAGAAGACTGCAGTCAAGGAGTGAGCAGAGACAGGGCACATAAATAACATGAAATCTATGTCTGGAAAGATGACATATCAGTTAGGAGGGCTTGCTCAGTAGTCACAAAACAGGAGTTTGAATACCAACAACTGTATAATGAACCAGGAATCCCAGACACACCTATGATCCTATCTCCGGGACAGAAGGATTGCTGAAGTTTACTGCACTTGCCAAATCCTCAGCTACCTTGCTGGGATAACACAAATCATGGGTTTGTGGAGAGACCCTGCCTGAAAAGCATAGACCAAGAGGAATAGAGGGGATCATCTAGTGTACTCTTTTAGCTTTCACATATGTGCAAACATAAATGATCACACACACACACACACACACACACACACACACACTCACACACACACACCTGCACAGACATTCACACAGGCACATACAGACATGTAAATACATTTTAAAAAATCTTAAAGTAGGGCGGAGAGTTCCAAGGTCCCCAGAAGACTCTCCACGCTGCAGGCATCCCAGCACACCCTTGATCTTGAGATCACTGGTGAGTGAAACTCAACATCTGTTCCAAAAAACCCAGAGGGTCTTCTGCTAGCAGGAATAGGGATGAAGGAAACCTACCCAACCAGTGGCTGGGGTTCATTCTGGTCAGCACTAGCACCTAGCCATCTTGAGCATAAACTCAGCAGGCCCTAGCACACCCAGGATCTTGGGATCACTGGTGAGTAGAACGCAACATCTGTTCCAAAACCCCGGAGGGTTTCGTGATAGCAGGATCAGAGACAAAGGAAACCTGCCCAACCAGCACCTGGGATTCTTTCCAGTGGGCACCAGCCCCTAGCCATCTTGGACAATAACTCAGCAGGCCCTAGCACACCCAGGATCTTGGGATCACTAAAACCAATCTTACACAGCACATGGACTGTAAAAGCAACAGAGCTTCTTGGGCAGGGTCCCTTCGAGCCTTCATCCTCAGCCAGGAGGCAGAGCTGAGACCCAGACATCTGGGCACCTTCCCCTCCAGAGGAGAGTCTGCTTCCAGGGAGGGCTCTGACCCCAGGATACAGGAGGTAGATCTGAGCTCCAGACTTCTGTGCACTTTCCCTGCAAGAGGAGAGCTTGCCTGCAGAGAGAACTCTGACCACTGTGACTAAAGAGAGAGTTGGACTCCCAGGAGTGCTGACTGAGGCTAAAGAACCAGAGGAAGAACAAGCTCAAGCCAGAGACAGCTAGACCATCTAACATCAGAGATTACCAGATGGCTACAGGCAAGCATAAGAATCTTACTAACGAGAGGCTGGGTTCTGGTCCAGTTGGGGCCACACCCACCATCTTCCCTCTGAACCTCAGTGGAGGCCACTGAGCACTCCAGAGTACTCTCCAAGCTGCAGGACTTCTGGATCACCTCAGGATCAATGGTAAGTGGAACGCAACATCAGCTCCAGAGAGTCGCAGAGGGGCTTGTGTCAGCAGGAACAGGGACAAAGGAATCCCGCCTGACCAGAGACTGGGTTCCAGTCTAGTCATCTAGGAAATCCAGGACACAATGAGAAGACCAAACCTATGGATAATAAGAGTAGATGAGAATGAAGATTTTTCAACTTAAAGGGCCAGCAAATATCATCAACAAAATTATAGAAGAAAACTTCCTATACCTAAAGAAAGAGATGCCCATGAACATACAAGAAACCTTCAGAACTCCAAATAGACTGGACCAGAAAAGAAATTCCTCCCAATACATAATAACCAGAACAACAAATGCATTAAATAAAGGCAGAATATTAAAAACAGTAAGAGAAAAAGGTCAAGTAACATATAAAGGCAGGCCTATTAGAATTACTCCAGACTTCTCACCAGAGACTATGAAAGCCAGAAGATCCTGGACAGATACTATACAGACCCTAAGAGAACACAAATGCCAGCCTAGGCTACTATACCCAGCAAAACTCTCAATT
>NC_034594.1:1106609-1107649 GCF_900095145.1 Mus pahari | reverse complement strand
GGTAGGGGAACAGAGGTGGGGGGAGGGGTATGGGAATCTTTCGGGATAGCATTTGAAATGTAAATAAAGAAAATAATAATAAAAAAAAAATGAAAAATAAAAACAATGAATTTATGAAATTCTTAGGCAAATGGATGGATCTGGAGGATATCATCCTGATTGAGGTAACCCAATCACAAAAGAACACACATAATATGCCCTTACTGATAAGTGAATATTAGCCCAGAAACTTAAAATACCCAAGATACAATTTGTAAAAAATTTTAAACTCAAGAAGAAGGAAGAAGAAAGTGTGGATACTTCACTTTTTATTAGAATGGTGAACAAAATACCCATGGAAGGAGTTACAGAGACAAAGTTTGGAGCTGAGATAGAAGAAAGGACCATCCAGAGACTTCCCCACCGTGGGATCCATCCCATATACAACCACCNAACCCAGACACTATTGTATATGTCAAAAAGATTTTGCTGAAAGGACCCTGATATAGCTGTCTCTTGTGAGGCTATGCCAGTGCCTGGAAAATACAGAAGTGCATGCTCACAATCATCTATTGGTTGGAACACAGGGCCGCCAATGAAGGAGCTAGAGAAATTCCTCAAGGAGCTGAAGGATTCTGCAACCCTATAGGAAGAACAGCAATATGAACTAACCAGTACCCCCCCACACACACACACACCCAGAGCTCTGTCTCTAGTTGCTTATGTAGCAGAGGAAGGCTTAGTTGGCCCTCAATGGGAGGAGAGACCCTTGGTCTTGCGAAGATCATATGCCCCCAATACAGGGGAATGCCAGTGCCAGTAAGCAGGAGTGGGTGGGTCTGGAGGATAATAAAATAAAATAATAAAAAAGAATAATAATAAAAAAATAAAAATAATAAAAAAAGAAAGCTATTGGATTACCTCACTGATAAGTGGATATTAGCCCAGAAACTTAAAATACCGAAGATACATTATGCAAAACAGAAGAAAACCAAGAAGGATGACCATTGTGTGGATACTTCATTCCTCCTTAGAATAAGGAACAAAATACTCATGAAAGG
>NC_034594.1:1093978-1105864 GCF_900095145.1 Mus pahari | reverse complement strand
TAGGGAACTTTCAGGATAGCATTTGAAATGTAAATAAAGAAAATAATAATAATTTTAAAAAAAGAAAAGAAAGCGTGAAGAATGAGAAAAAAAGAAAGCTAAATAAAAATCTTAAAATAAAAAAAGAAAAATAAGCTTTTATCAGAGAAACAGACCCAGTTAGACAGTGACTAATGTTAAAGAAAACAGTTTTCAGTGTTTTAGTCCATCTTCAAAGAAAGCCAAGCCCCTCCTGATGATGCTTGCCTCACCTAGGTAATCTCAATCAACTGCAAAACATGACAAAGACACACAGAAGACTTTCTCCTAATGTCTCGGATTTCCTTAATATTTATTTCTTATTTACTAATTTATTTATCTGTCTGTCTGTCTGTTTGTTTGTTATATTTAACTTGAAACTTTTTTTAAAGCTCAGTCATTCTCCCCCTCCTGGTCCACCCTCCCACCCCCACTGTTCCTCACCCCATTCCTCCAACCTCTCTCCAAGAGGATGTTGCCACTCCCCAACTCTTCCCCACCCTATCACACCTCCCCATTCCCTGGGGCCTCAAGTCTCTCCAGGGTTATGTGTCCCTTCTCTCACACCTTCTGCCACACCAGGCAGTCCTCTGCTGTAATTGTGTCAGGGGCCTCATATCAGCTAGTCTACACTGTCTAGTTGATGGCTCAGTGTCTCAGAGATATCAGGGAGAGGGTGGTTAGTTGAGACTGCTGGTCTTCCTAGGGGGTCGCCCTCCTCAACTTCTTCCAGACTTTCCCTAATTCAACCCCAGGGGTCCTCGACTTCAGCCCATTGATTGGGTGCAAGTATTTTTGGACTTCTTGGGGGACAGCCATGCTAGACTCCTATCTGTAAGTACATTATAACATCAGAAACAGTGTCAGGTCTTGGAGCCCCCCCACCCCTTGAGAAAGATTCTAAGTTGAGCTGTTCATTGGCCCTCCTTTCCCTCGGTCTTTTCTCCATTTTTGTCCCTGCTGGTCTTTTAGACAGGAACAATTTGGGGTCAGAATTTTTGATTGTGGCATGTCAATCCCATTCCTCCTTTTGATGCTCTGTCTTTCTACTAGTGGTGAACTCTACAAGTTCCTTCTCCCCACTGATGGACATTTCATCTAAGGCCCCTCTCTTTGAGTCCTGAGAGTCTCTCACCTCCCAAGTCTCTGGCACATTCTAGAGGGTCCCCCCTCCCTCCTACCCCCCCAAGGTTGCATATTTCCATTCATTCTGCTGATTACTTTCTATGTTTTCTTTATGTCTATGTACATATGTCTCTCTATATGAATATGTCTCTGAATGAATATGCATTCAGGTGCGTATAGGTAGTGTCAGGGATGTAAGACATCAGATGTATGTGCTGATATTTGAATTTAGGTCTTCTGCAAGAGTGGCAACTGCTCCTAACCACTGAGCCATCTCTACAGCCCCTATCTCTCAGGTCCTTAGTGGACAGTATATAAACTTTCTCGAAGAAAATTCGGTAGTTTAGTGCTTCCTAAAGTATGATTGCCTTCTTCCAACCCCAGAGAGGATTTTAAGCTTAAGAAAGTGCATCATGTATGTACATGTCCATAGACTGATAATAGCTACACCCTCTTTCAGAAGTCAAAACTAAATTAACCATTCAAAACAAGAGCCAGGCAAAATCGTGCAAAGGGGTTTTCTTCAAACCTCATTCTACTGTGCTCTGGGGTGAAGGTGGAGATTAGTGGTCTCTCCAGATTGCTCATCTTTGTGCTAATATCCCTAGCAGAGTGAACATCCAGAGGGCGGTGCCTACTCAGTATTCCCCTTCAGAATCCAGCACTGGAAGTTGCTATGTAAAGCATGAGTGGCTGCTGTTGCCCTAGGCTCACTATTCCTAATTGTATTGTTTCATTGCTCCGCTTGGTTTGGTAAGCTGATGCATTAATTGTGTAGCAGTATAGAAAATAAAATATAAGAAGATGTTGGCTTAAGCACTGGCTTCTTAACTGTTTTCTCTGAATATCTCCAAGGCTTTTAGCAGTAAGAGGAAATGAGCAGCAAACAGTGCCTATACCTAGCAAGGAGTGGGAAACTTTTCCTCTGGTTTCATTTATCTTGCTTTCATTACTGCAGAGCAAATGCCAGAGTGTTATCATTTGGGGGCTTGTGGACCTTATTGGTTTTACTTTATAACACAAGGTTTACTTGAGTGCAATATTCACACGTTTCAAAGCGATTAAATCATCTATTTACCGAGAAGCCTTAGAACAAATGGAACCCCATGATTTTCAGGGTGAAACAAACTTTAAAAGAAAGCAGCCATATAAAGACTCTTGATAATACGGCCACTGCTTGGCTGCCCTGCTTTTAGCCATGCTCTCTTATCCCTACACTCAAAGTAAACCCCACATATATATATATACTCAGTATACAACAGGAATCCCTGGTTCCCCAGGCCTTCTGTACCATAGTATATCAGCACATGCTATTTGTATTAGTTATGGTAAGCTAGCTGAAGCAACTCTGGCACTTCACAATTTCCTTCTCAATCCTGTCACAGTCTTTTTGAAATCATTAACAGTCCTTTGTTCCTCTCAAGTACCAGGAATCCCAAACCTCTTCTACCCAGTAGCTCCAATAGCATCTTAGACAGCTCTTCTCCATCAGGCCTCCACAGGAGACTGAAGCCTTAACAGCCACGGCCATTCGGCATACATAAGGAGCCAATCTTCTTTTCCTTTTTATCTAGAACAATGTGATGCTAGCTAACTAGTAGCTTTACAGAAATGATTTTGAGAACAATGGCTAAAATCAGTCTTGTAGGACTTATTCATTCTGTGAATCCCTTGAGAGATGCCACCCCAATTACACCAACCTTAGTATTGACTGCATGCTAGAGACACCTGAGCCTAAGAACAAAAGCCACAGATCTAGGTGATGTTTTTAGTTAGGTAATGTTCATGTATCCTGCTCACAAAAGGAATAAAACGAGATAAAATCAAATTAATACAATACGTGACTTATTTCTGCAGTTTAAAGTTCACATGGCCTTAGACAGCAGAATAACATACTTAGACATTCTTTCACTTGAAGAGATCGCTCTTTCCCTCTTTCTCATTACTCCTTGTTAGTTCATGGGCTCCCTGTTACGCCTGTTTTATTCTTTAAAAAATACAGCTCTTGAAAGTTCTTTCCCTATATCCTACATAACTGCACAGATATCAGAACCTTCGATAGGTTCTATGCCTTTCCTAACTTCTGTGCATCCTGGTATCTAGCTATCTCAAGGTACACAGTGGACTGTGTTTTGAAGACAATTGGATAAAAGTGCCAAAAAACATACTTTATATGTGTGTGCACCATAGCTAAAATCTTCATGTTATCACTACATCTCAGACTTAAGAAACTTAAAAGCTTGAAACTTGAAAACTTGTTCAAAGTATTAAAACAAACAAAATGTAGCCTAAATGACTTTATACCTGACTACATAATATATTCTTTAATTTTGCCTATAACTTTCATTCCCTCTCCAACTTTTAAATAAAAAGAGGATACTAGATTTGTAAAGAAATATTATGTTACTTTAAACCTAAGAGTGTTCTTCTTGATAAAACAACATGAAGATGTCCCCCTTAAGTCTGACCTATATAGAAGGTAGTTCTTCGCTTCTGTAAAGATTCTACTGCAGTGCTTAGAATAGTAGCTGCTCTGGATTGACAAAACCATTTAATATTCCTAGGAAAACAGAGGTTTGTGACTTACACAAATATCAGCAGAGCTATCAAGTTCCATCACACTTTTTAATGGTGATTCTTCCATCCTGGCCCATTTTCACACTACTAACTACCATTGATTACTATCATGAGATAGATAAAAGCACATGATAAATAACAACCCCTATCATCACCTATAAACAGTTAATGTTGCTCCTACTTCTGAGTCTCCATAGAGTTCTATGAGTTTCAGTTTTGGTGGAAAGTTTCCTGTGAACACAAACTATAGAAAAATCTGAAGCTGAAGCACAGAAACAGATCTTGGGAGGAGCAGGAACAGAAAATCAAGCATCAGTTAAAATTTATTACTGTGTCTTCTGTCTACTGGGTTTCCCATGACCATTGTTAATCTTGAGGCTGTAAGTACAAGGAATATAAAGTAATATTTTTCTTGCAAATTAGAGAGTGATGGTGTAAATACTCCCCACTATCAAACAAAACTCTTTCTAAAATCAAAGTGCCAAGTTTGAAACTAAACTTTGAATATAAAAAGATAAATTAATTTGCTTAAAACATCCTGTTTCTCCAAAATGATTATAGGGGCTTATTTATCATGAGATGTTTTCTTCTAAACACTCTGATGATTCAAATATGAATAAATTAAAATGTTGCCAGTTAAATATATATGAAATATCGACATAGATAGATGGATAGATAGATAGATAGATAGATAGATAGATAGATAGATAGATAGATAGATAGATAGATAGATAGATAGAATACCCCAGGGAAAAAAGGTTTCTGCTATGCACAAACTACAAATAATATGTTTGATGCCTTAAAATGGACCCCAAATTTTCTGGTGCATTGAATCTATGAAATAAAAATCAGCTTCAATAATGCAACATAAATAAAGTTATGCATGTCTATAATATATGCTGGTGTGGGTGGGTCAAACACTGCTATTGTAAAACCCTGACCAAAGACAGTCAGGAGCCAATATGAGAAAAATAGAGTGAAAAGTCTCGTGTACCCTATAAACAAGAGGAAAGAAACAAGATGAAGTCAAAGTCTGGAACTAAGCTCAATATTTGATGTAGGGGTCAGGGTGACTGGTAAAGCAACATGTGCAAAAACAGATATGAGAATTTAAAATAAAACTGGAAATATTAAGAACCAAATTTAAAGAAGTCCAAAGTTGAACAAGTAAAAGTTGCTGCAAGGAGATAATAAGTAGCTATTCTAAAACCTCAACTCCGTTAGGACATGAATGGGGAACTACAACCCACACCAGGTTCTGACCACTTCAAAGCCATGTCTATAGCATCGGACATCAGCAAATTTAGACAACTGAAAGACAATGAGGGTAATTTTGGCATTCCCCTGTACTGGGGCATGTAATATTTGCAAGACCAAAGGCCTCTCCTCCCAATGATGGCCAACTAGGCCATCTTTTGCAGCTCATACACACAAAGAAAGAAAGAAAGAAAGAAAGAAAGAAAGAAAGAAAGAAAGAAAGAAAGAAAGAAAGAAAGAAAGAAAGAAAGAAAGAAAGAAAGCTGGTAAATGATAGATAAATGATAGACAGGTGTTAGATAGAAGATTGATAGATAGGAAGAAAGACAAACAGAGAGGTAGACAAGGAGATAAAATAAATAGTAAACATTAAAACTTCAAGCAAAAAGATGGCATAGTAGCACATATACATTAGTGAATTCATAGGCTGGGATGAGAGGGTTTTTTTTAAACAATTTTTATTAGATATTTTCTTCACTTACATTTCAAATTCTATCCTGAAAGTCCCCTATAGACTCTCCCCACCCTGCTCCCCAACCTACCCACTCCTACTTCTTGGCCCTGGCATTCCCCTGGACTTGGGCATATAATCTTTGCAAGACCAAATGCCTCTCCTCCCAAGGATGGCCAACTAGGCCATCTTTTGCTACATATCCAACTAGAGACATGAGCTCTGGGGGTACTGGTTAGTTCATATTGCTGTTACTCCTATAAGGTTGCAGACCCCTTCAGCTCCTTGGGTACATTCTCTAGCTCCCTCATTGGGGACCCTGTGTTGCATCCAATAGCTGACTGTGAGCATACACTTCTGAGTTTGCTAGGCACTGGCATAGCCACATACCAGAAAGCTATATCAGTGTCCTTTCAGCAAAATCTTGCTGGCATATGCAATAGTGTCTGGGTTTGGTGGCTGATTATGAGATGGATCCCCAGGTGGGGCTTTCTCTGCATGGATCTTTCTATCCATCTCAGCTCCAAACTTTGTCTCTGTAACTTCTTCCATGGATATTTTGTTCCCCATTCTAAGGAGGAAGGAGGTATCTACACTTTGGTCTTCTTTCTTCTTGAATTTCATGTGTTTTGCAAATTGTATTTTGGGTATTATAAAGTTCTGGGCTAATATCCAATTATCAGTGAGTGCATATTATGTGAGTTCTTTTGTGATTGGGTTACCTCAATCAGAATGCTATCCTCCAGATCCATCCATTTGCCTGGGAATTTCATAAATCCATTGTTTTTAACAGCTGAGTAGTACTCCATTGAGCTTTGTACAAGGAGATAAGAATGGATCAATTTGCATTCTTCTACANNATAACCTCCAGTTGAGCCAGCACCATTTGTTAAAAATGCTGTCTTTTTTCCACTAGATGGTTTTAGATCCCTTGTCAAAGATCATGTGACCATAGGTATGTGGGTTTATTTCTGGGACTTCAATTCTATTCATTGGTCAACCTGTCTATCTCTGTATCAGTACCACGCAGTTTTTACCACAATTGCTCTGTAGTACAGCTTGAGGTCAGGCATGGTGATCCAACCAGAAGTTCTTTTATAATTGAGAAGAGTTTTTGCTATCCTAGGTTTTTTAAAATAACAGATGAATTTGCAAATTGTCATTTCTAACTCTGTGAAGAATTTAGTTGAAATTTTGATGGGGATTGCATTGAATCTGTAGATTGCTTTCTTCAAGTTAGTCATTTTTACTATATTGATTCTACCAATCCATGAGCATGGGAGATCTTTCCATCTTCTGAGATCTTCTTTGATTTCTTTCTTTAGAGACTTGAAGTTCTTGTCATACAGATCTTTCACTTCCTTAGTTAGAGTCATACAAAGATATTTTATATTATTTGGGATTATTGTGAAGTTTTTTTTCCCTATTTCTCTCTCAGCCTGTTTATCCTTTGTGTAGAAAAAGGCCACAGATTTGTTAGAGTTAATTTTATATCCAGCTACTTCACTGAAGCTGTTTATCAGGTTTAGGAGTTCTTTGGTGGAATTTTTAGGATCACTTATGTATACCATCATATCATCTGCAAATAGTGATATGTTCACGTCTTCCTTTTCATTTTGTATGCCCTTGATATCCTTTTGTAGTCTAATTGCTCTAGATAGGACTTCAAGTACTATATTGAATAGGTGAGGAGAAAGTGGGCAACCTTGTCTAGTCCCTGATTTTAGTGGGATTGATTCAAGTTTCTCACCACTTAGTTTGATGTTGGTTACTGGTTTGCTATATATGGCTTTTATTATGTTTAGGTATGGGCCTTGAGTTCCTGATTTTTCAAAAACTTTTATCATGAATGGGTGTTGGATTTTGTCAAATGCTTTCTCAGCATCTAAAGAGAAGATCATGTGGTTTTTTGTCTTTTAGTCTACATAGTGGATTATGTTGATGGATTTCCATATATGAAAACATCCCTGCATCCCTGGAATGAAGCTTACTTGATCATGATAAATGAGCCTTTTAATGTTATCTTGGATTCAGTTAGGAAGAATTTTATTTAGTTTTTTAGCATCAATATTAATAAGGGAAATTGGTTTGAAGTTCTCTATCTTTATAGGGTCTTTGTATGGTTTGGGGTATCAGAGTAATTGTGGCTTCATAGAATGAATTGGGTAGAGTACCTTCTGTTTCTATATTGCAGAATAGTTTGAGAAGAATTGGAATTAGGTCTTCTTTGAAGGTCTGATAGAACTCTTCACTAAATCCATCTGGTCCTGGGCTTCTGTTGGTTGGGAGACTATTAATGACTGCTTCTATTTCCTTAGGGAAAATGAGACTGTTTAATTCATTAATCTGATCCTGATTTAACTTTGGTACCTAGTACCTGTCTAGGACATTGTCCATTTCATCCAGGTTTTCCAGTTTTGTTGAGTACAGCCTTTTGTGGTAGAATCTAAAGATGTTTTGGATTTCCTCAGGTTCTGTTGTTATGTCTCCTTTTTCATTTCTGATTTTGATAATTAGGATTCTCTCCATGTGCCCTCTAGTTAATCTGGCTAAGGGTAATCTGGCTAATCTATCTTGTTGATTTTCTCAAAGGAATCGCAGATGCTGGTTGGGTGGGTTTCCTTTGTCTCTGTTCCTGCTGGCCCAAGACCCTATGGGCTGTTTTGGAGCAGATGTTGAGTTCCATTCACAAGTGATCTCAAGATCCTGGGTGTGCTTGGGCCCACTGAGTTCATGACCAAGATCAATGGGAGGATTTTTTGAGCCCAGTAATTTGAGTAGTTGCTTAGGCAACAGAGTAAAATCCTATCCCAGAAAAATAACTTTAAAAAAGTATTAGGAGGGAAGAAGTAAGTCAATCTATATTGACAAATGAATCATCATCCACATACAAAATTCTCAGACATCCATCAAGATATATATTACAACTGATAAACATCATAGAACATAAACTAACTTAAACATTACAGAACTAACTATATAATCATAAATCATATTAATATGCATAAATAATGACCATGAACTATGATCAATCAAAAATTAATTGAGCCTGGCGTGGTGGTGCACGCCTTTAATCCCAGCACAAGGGAGGCAGAGGCAGGAGGATTTCTGAGTTCGAGGCCAGTCTGGTCTACAAAGTGAGTTCCAGGACAGCCAGGACAACACAGAGAAACCTTGTCTCAAAAAAAAAATTAATTGAAAACTATTACACTTATAATAATATCAAAAAAGAACAAAATATTTAGGAATAATTTTTTAAAAAGAGCTACAATAATTATATACTGAAAACTAGAAAAGCTCATTGAGAGAATTTTGATAATTACATTAATGGAGAGAAACCTCAAACTCAAGCGTTAAATAATTTAATATTAAGTAGGTTACTTGTAATTGATCAACTGATTCAGTACAATCTCTACTAAATCCCAATTATGCTTTTTTCACTCATTGAAAATCTTATTATAAAATTCAGATAGAATAGTAAGCTTAGAAATCTCACATTTTTCAGTTCCAAAATTCACTACTCAGTTTTCTAATCAGTGGTATTATGGACTAACAACATATATAAAGATTTGAGAAATAATACTAATATTTACAGTCAATTAACTTTTAAAAAAGGTTGTGAAGCCAATTCACTGGAGAAAGGAACTGACTTTTTAAACAACTGGTGTTAGAATACTGGATTTATATGCAGAAGAAAACCTGTTTTTTATTAGATATTTTCTTTATTTACATTTCAAGTGCTATCCCGAAAGTTCCCTATATCCTCCCCATGCCCCTGCTCCCCTACCCAACCACTCATACTTCTTGGCCCTGGAATTCCCCTGTACTGGGTCGTATATAGTTTGCAAGACCAAGGGGCCTCTCTTCCCAATGATGGCTGGATATGGCATCTTCTGCTACATATGCAGCTAGAGACACGAGCTCTGGGGGTACTGGTTAGTTCATATTGTTGTTCCACCTATAGGGTTGCAGATCTCTTCAGCTCCTTGGGTACTTTCTCTAGCTCCTCCTTTGGGGACCCTGTGTTCCAACCTATAGATGACTGTGAGCATCCACTTCTGTGTTTGCCAGACACTGGCATAGCCTCACAAGAGACAGCTATATCAGGGTCCCTTCAGCAGAATCTTGCTGGCATGTGCATTAGTATCTGAGTTTGGTGGTTGATGATGGGATGGATTCCCGGATGGGATAGTCTCTGGATAGTCCATCCTTTCATCTTAGCTCCAAACTTTGTCTCTGTAACTCCTTTCACGGGTATTTTCTACCCTATTTTAAGGAGGAATGAAGTATCCACATGTTGGTCTTCCTTAGAAGAAAACCTTTATATTTCCTTTTCCCATAAAATTACACAAAAATTCATGTAATAACTGAATCTTTCAGATCAATAAAAACCTTTATGGCTGATGTAATATTGTTAAAAATTTAGTGCTTTACAAGGTTCCCAATGAAGGAGCTGGAGAAATACCCAGGGAGCTGAAGGGGACTGAAGCCCCATAGAAGGAACATTAATATGAACTAACCAGTGCTCTCAGAGATCCCAGGGACTAAACCACCAATCATAGAAAACACATGGTGGGACATGTGGCTCTAGCTGTATTTGTAGCAGAGGATTGCCTAGTCGGTCATGAATGGGAGGAAAGGCCCTTGGTCCTGTGAAGGCTTTATGCCTCAGTATAGGGAAACACCAAGACCAGGAATGGGAGTGGGTGGGTTGGTGATCAGGGGAAGGGGGAGGGGATAGGGGATTTTCGGAGGAGAAACTAGGAAAGGGAATAACATTTGAAATGTAAATATAGAAAATATCTAATAAAAAAAGAAAAAAAGAAATATATCTCAAGTATTACATATCTGTAGCAATTCACTAGTATTTGTATAAATCACTTAATAAATCAGTGATCAGCACTGAATTGAAGGTTGAGACAAGAAGGAAGTGTGCAGAAATGTATGGGGTCTTCCCTACTGGAGGAGATCTACATTTATTCCCCTGAAAGGCTTTCTTTAATGCTTACATGAACATGCTATGGTAATAATGTTATCAACTTTTTCAAAAAAGTCTTTTTATACAAGCAAAATATCAGTAAATAAATATCTTGCTAGAACTGAGGTTTTACCAGCACAACTTTACAGTCACTTATATAAAGCAATTTTAACTCAGTATTTTGAGTCAAAAATAGTTTTTTTAAAGTAGATCATATCTCTGCCAATCTCCAAATCTTAGCATCTTGATTGTAGTCAGATGTTAGGTTTAGAATTGTTTAACTACCACAGGTTATTTTCTTCATTTTCTTGATGCCTTCCTTCTTGCTTCTATGTATCTATATACCAGACTTACTTTTTTGTTCTTTCGTTTATTTGATTATTTTATTGTAATTCTTGAAAATAAATATGCAAAAGACAAAAAAATAGTGCTTTATACCAACAACAACAAAATGATGCTCACAGGTAAGTGCGATTCTGCAGGATACAAGTCTTCGGTTGAATGCTGATCTATCTATCAGGATTTCTTAATTTTTTTCTACATAAGAGTTATTGCCCTGGGAGATTCTGGCTTGTATCATTGGCTTAAACATGAGCATGCTTACAAGTCTACAGTTCAATGTCATGCTGACATTGTTTTGCTAACTATATCTTGGGCATGGCTTTGTTTCAAGATAGATTCCTCATAGTTGTGCAGAGTGTAAGAAGCCAGGAGGAAAATCACTAGAAATGGGAATGCTTGACCGGTGATTGGTACCTATTTAGAGCTGAGGAATGTATCTCTTTTCACTAGAGAAAAGAAATACCATGAGTTATTGATTAGAGTATTCAGAGGGCTACTATCTTAGTTAATGTTATGGTAGTAATTGTTCTTCTGGAATGTCCCTCGTAAGACTCAGAAGCCAACCTCAAACAAAACAAGCCATACCCAGGTACATTAGCCATTTGCTAGAAAACAAGGTTACTTAAGTAAAACAAATTATGTTACCCTCCCTAAAACATACAATGAAGAATGTCAGACAGCCAATCAAAATTGTCCAGGCAAAGATAAAAATTGAAAAGAAAGGGGGCCACAAATCAGAGGATTATTAATTAAAGACATACATATTATAGAGTTAATAGAATTATCAGAAAAGACTTTATACCATTATATATATAATTAGATACATACTCTATATGTTCTAAAAGGTATAAAACAATAAATGTATACAAAAGAGTAGTACAAAGGGTATAAAACAATTAATGTATACAAAAGAGTAGTACAAAGTGTTTTTAAAGACACAGCTGTCTTTTCTAGGTCTGAAAAATGAAGTGTCTGGAAGGAAAATGCAGTGGAATAAATTATCATCTGCAGAATTATGAGTCAATAAGCATGAAACCACAGAGGTGGAAAATCTCCAAAACAAGAAAAACTGAGTATGAATGAATATAAGAAAAATAGGGAAATATATATATATATATATATATATATATATATATAT
>NC_034594.1:1080559-1093253 GCF_900095145.1 Mus pahari | reverse complement strand
AGAGAGAGAGAGAGAGAGAGAGAGAGAGAGAGAAAGAGAGAGAAAGAGAGAGAGAGAGAGAGAGAATATGAGAATAGTGACTATGAGGGGAAGCCATGTTACTAGAAAGGGGCCCATGTGAGAGTGGGAAAGTGTCTTTAAGGTGAGGAGTGAATGGAAATAGAATATGTGACTTGTAAGTAGAAAGAAGAATGTTGAGGATAGAAGGGTAGAAAGGGGGAGTAGGAGCAGTGAGACAATAGGGAGGGTTGGTGGAAGAAGTAGACCAATAAAAACTAAGTATATCACAAGGGAAAGCTAAGTTTGTCATAAGGAAAGTATATCATAAGGAAAGTATGTCATGAGGAAAGTGGCATTTGGCCTGCTAATAATATAATTATGTAAAATTCAAAACCTTACCAAGGAAATCATAATGAAAATGATGAACCGAAGTGAAAATCAAAATATTTTAAAGTAGGGCCTTGGGCAAATGACTCAGTTGTTAAAGTGCCTGTCATGAAAGCTTGAAGATTTGAGTTCAGATTCTCAGGATCCATGTAAAATTCACAGCATGATGCCATACACCTGCACTCCTCCAGCTGGGGTGGCTGAGACAGGAGAATCAGATACAGATCCAAAAAAACTGGAACAGAGACTGAATGAAAGGTTATCCAGAGACCACCCTACCTAGGGATCCATCTCATCTGCAGACACCAAACCATGACACTACTGCTGATGCCAAGAAGTGCTTGCCTGATAACTGTTCCCTGAGAGATATTACCAGCACCTGACCAATACAGATGCAGATACTCATAGCCAACCATCAGACTGAGTTTGAGGACCCCAATGGAAGAGCTAGAAGGACTGAAGGAGGTGAAGGGGATTGCAACCCCATAGGAAGAACAACATCAACTAATCGGCCACCCAGAGCTCCCAGGAACTAAACCACTAACCAAAGAATACACATGGAGGGACCCATGGCTCCAGATCAGTGGGAGAGGAGGCCATTGGTCCTGTGGAGGCTCGATGCCCCAGTGTAGGGGGATGTGAGAGCAGTGAAGATGGGTGGGTAGGAGAGCACCCTCATAGAGGCAAAGGTGAGATGGAGGAGGGAGGATGAGATGGGGGAGTTGTATAGGGGTAACCAGAAAGGGGGGATATCATTTGAAATGTAAACGAATAAAATTATTAATTAAAAAATGTAGAAGACCTAAGTTGTAAAGTGAGAAAGGAAGACACCGGACATTTACCTCTGGCCTCCACCAATGCACACACATGCACATGGGGGGGGGTGCACAGGGAAGGAGAAGGATACAGGTGTATACCCCCACATATAAAAAATGTTTTAACACAAATTTTAAAAAGCCATCAACTGAAATCATTAGTGTGCAGTTATTGCTGAGCCTGAAAGGGGAAAAATAGCCTTGAAGTAACATTAGAATTTTTTCTCAAATTAATGATTCAAGTTGATTATTGAAATTAATATCCCCAAGAGATATTTTAAAAGATAAATTTAAATGAAAAAGTAGTTGAGGGAAACAAGAGTAGTAACATGAAAGGGAAAAAATGGATTGAGTTAATGTAATAGAAAGTAAGATTACTTGCCCCAAATTTGTTTCACTCAAAACAATCAACAAGCTTTATCAGTTGCCAACTGGATATTTAGTATTTTCTGGAAGAAAGGAGTAAAATCCCAAGTGATGGTTCCACTGAGTGTTCTGAAGAACCTAGAAGAATTTTAAACTCTATTATTTTGAACCTTGTTTTGCCAAATGAGAAATTCAAATGGAAACAATCTATGAAAATTCAAAAATTGTGGAGGGGAACTGGGAAGGGGGACAACATTTGAAATGCAAATAAATAAAATAATTATTTAAAACGTCCCCAAATCTCACTTGAGAACAAATCAATAATGAGAACAGATGTATTTATTACAGAGTAAAAGATTTAGTAAGTAGAGCCTTGAATCTGATCCTATATCACTTTTTAGATTTCAAGTTGGCACTAACTCTGATTGTTGATTAAAAAGCTAATAGGAGTTGAACTGGATGCAAGCATTATTTAAATAATCCAGACTAAGTTATCCACTCAACCAGTGTTTGGAAATCCCTCAAATGGAAAAAATTCTCCCAAATCCTCAGACCCTCCAGCTTCTTTATCCAGCAGGGTTAGGCTGGTCATAAGCCAAGGCTGTATATATAGAAGCCGTGCTAATGTAAATTCAGGTGTCTGTACACTAGGGTCCTCTACTATTACATGAAACACTGTCATGACAACTAGGCTTAGAGTCAAAAGGCTTGGAAGGACAATGTCTGGCTACCAGTGCCAGTGCCAGTAAACTCTGATGAGCAGCCTAACCCTGCTGGATAAAGGGAGGGTTGTGTACAAATGTGAGGGTGAGACTCCAAAGCTAGAAGAGAAAGAAAGGAGAGAGAGAGAGAGAGAGAGAGAGAGAGAGAGAGAGAGAGAGAGAATAACTGCCTTAGAAATTAGAAGCTGATATTGTAGCAAGAGCTAAGTACTATAGCTTGACAGGGATTATTGTGATTGTCATGCAAGTACCTGGCTAACTACTGTATCACTATGATTCTGCCTGAAGCCCTAGCATTTCTAAAAAGTATTAGTTGGGGCTTTGGGAAAACGAGAGAGAGAGAGAGAGAGAGAGAGAGAGAGAGAGAGAGAGAGAGAGAGAGAGATATTCCCCCCTATTGAATTTATATTGTAGAACCTTATTCCCAGTGCTTGAAGTGTTATATATACTTAAGTACTTACATGCTTAAATGAGCCTTTTTCATTCTTGTGTCAAAAACTTGCTCTTTCCATTCCTTTTAAATTTAAATAAAAATGAATATATACAAACTAAGATGATCATTTTAACTGTTTTTACTTTTATGTCTTAAGCATAGTATGTTTTGAAGAAAACTATAAGTTCTGTATTCTTATCCCTTGTAGCAATGAAATAATACAAGACTATTTTATAACCACAGTACATCTGCCTGTAAGTGTATAGGTATTTAATTCATCTTAATAGCCTACAGAATTAATTTTGGCAGTTTATGGGGAGTCAAAGACATATCTGACAGTTTCCAAGTTTAGATCAGTGTATACAAAATGCTACCAATCATTAAAACTATTTAATTAAATGTGATGTAAATCATCCTTATGCAATTTGCCTAGGTCCTTTAGAATAGGAGCCATTATCCTTTGGAGTGCAGAGATTTACAGGTACACCGCCCATTAACAGTGATAGGGAACCATGTAAATCACTAGTCGCTGAGGTGACTCCCCCCATCTTTTGGGTAATTGCCTATTTCAGTTAAAAATAATTTGGGGAGAAAAAATATAATATGCTTAATGTAATTTTCATAGGTAAAGATGACATTAAGATGACATGGCGAGGACTAATGGGTGACCTGACACTTCATTTGGCTTTTATTTCCACCCTTAATCATAAGCACAATGATAGGAAGCAAGCATAAAGGTGGATTTAGAATGGGTGCTTTTAGAAAGACAGGAAAGTCCATTACTTGACATCGATCATTAAATTAACAGAACAGAGTCACAATAAATGCATATTGTCTCCTTCATATGGCAAATGTTTGCTACTTTTGTACCTTAGACTAACACAGGATTTGCTTAACATTTTAATTACATTATTTTAAGAAGCACAATGTCTTCCAAATGTTCTATTACTCTGTGGATTTCTTTTTAATTCCTGTTCATACATATGGGCTTCTCAAGGTCCCTGGCATCATTTTTTTATGTACCTCGAAATATCATGTGCAGATGGTTACATTTTAGTTTTTCTTTCCACACATAGACAAACTTTTATGTGCTTAATGTAAAGCCAGGCTTAGCATGTCAAGTTGTCTTGTGTGACAAATAGTTGTATATAAATAAATTCACCGGATACACTTTAAAACAAAACATAAGTGTTTAACTTCGCAGAAATGGAATATCAGAAACCCGGGAGTCTTTCCATATTTGGCAGTTCGTTTTGTAAAGTTTGGGTTTACACAGGCAAATACCACATTATGCCAACTCTAAGTCTCAGACTTAGAGTATATGCCTGGATAGTACACACTGAAAATCTGCTCTAGGAACGTTCTGCTATGGATCAGAGGTCTTGTTACTGAGAAATCAAACAGTTCTTTAAATAGAGGCTGGATATGCAGTAGAAGCTAATTTTTGCAGCACAAAACTAATTGTGTGTTTTATTTTCATTTAACAGATTAAATATAGCTCTCCTCTTTAGTTTGATTCTGGTTTTGTCTCTTACAAATTGTCAGTGTCAGAGTATAGGCAGAGATTCTATTTAATTAAAAACAAAAAGCCTAGTCACAAGAAGAAAAGGAACAATAAAATAAAATAAAACAGTTTACAGGCTTCTTCTAATAAAAATAAAGGGCATTTCTGGGATTCTTTTAAGAAGCTACTTCATGGTTCTCCCAGTAGCTGCTACATAGTCTCTGATTTATTTTTACACTGTATTTATCATAAAATACATATAGAAAAGAACCCATAAAGAAAAGGGTTGGAGGAGAAGAGAAATGGATGGCTGCCTTTTTGTGACATATTTTCTCCCTCAGCCTTGCATATTTGCATTAAAGTGATTGTGAATAATGTACATTTGACCAGTGCCGTCTGCAGAACTAATGCCTATTAAAGGAATGGGAAGTAGCATATGTTCTGCCTAGGGCAGAGAGAGTCCAATCACCCCCACTGTGAGCCTCCACCTAAAACCCAGGACAGCCTGGGATAGACCCAGCAGGGAGAGAGAGGACACAGTCCCTCAGTCCACATTTAAGCTTCTAAACTCAGACCTGTTTTTCAGAGTTTGTTTTAAAAGAGAACGCAGAATCTCTACCTATTTTATTTGCAAAGAGAATTAAACTGTTTTTCCTCCTTTGTTGTATCTGCCAATCTTATAAAATTTCATCTATTACCATTTAAGCAACTCTCCTCTGGGTGAGCTATTCCCCAGTATTATCTGACAAAGCACTATGTTGTCAGTAATTGCAAAATGTTTGGGGCTTGAGATTTCACTTTTATGTCCCTGTGCTGTAGTAGAAATGCCCAGCTACATAAACACCTTTCAACCTTCCTCATCCTGTTACATAATCTGCCTGTGACCACTAGATTCAAGTTCTGGTTCCAACTAGAATTCCCTCTACTTGTGCTCACTGGAGAGGTGAAAAATGGTAATTATAAGAATGGAAAATTTGGCTGAACTAGGGAAGCAAGCATTGCCATACTTCCATGTGAGTGGCCTCATTACCTGTAGTATGGAAGGAGGAAAGACAGTAGTATGATGTGTGTGTGTGTGTGTGTGTGTGTGTGTGTGTGTGTGTGTCTGTGTCTGTGTCTGTGTGTGTATATGTATATGTATATGTATATGTATATGTATATGTATATGTATATGTATATGTATATGTATATGTATAGAATCCTCTGAGCATTTGAGTAACCCAAAGGGAAAAGTAGTAAAAATAAAATACAACTGGAAAACTTGGAAGCTTCTTGACAGCATGCTACAAAATGTTCTGTGTGATACTTCAACTACTAGAGTTAAAAATGATGTGGTGTAGCTTTCTGCTGTTATCTTAGTGTTTAATTCCTATTCAAATTGCTCCTGTGGCATGTTTCAGAATGCAAGAAACTCCAAACTATTGGTTTTTGATGGCTGACCTACTCCTTGAGGCAGGAGGGCAACAAACTGTGCTGCATTTTAATAGCTTCTAAACATTTCATTCTTTGAATGGTCAGTTGTTATGGAGAGGTATACACATTGAGGAAATTATCTTTTATTTCTTTATGTTTGGTAGAACAAAGTCCCCATCTCAAATCCACGTCCTACCATCCTAGCTACTACACTATCTTGGTTTGCAGGAAGCCAGTGATAATCCATTTTCACTTTCACAAAGGTTTCTTTCTTTTCTCTCTCTCTCTCTCTCTCTCTCTCTCTCTCTCTCTCCTCTCTCGCATGTTTTATTGCTGCGTAGCCTTTGAGTTTCCATTTTATCACAACTTGAAGGGTCACAATGGTTTCAATCCTTTCATCATTATCCAAAAACCGTTTCTCAAAGGTTGCAAGCATGATTTCTTGAGATGAATAAAATGGTCTTGCAGGTACAGAGATCTGACTCAGCAGATAAGAACACTGGCTGCTCTTCCAGGGGACCAGAGTTCAGTTCCCAGCTCCCATGTCAAGCTGCTCACAGTCACCTCTGACTCTTGCTCCAGGAGGTCCGACACCCTCTTCTGGCTTCCATGGGTACTGCATTCACATACACATACATACAGATCCACGAATCATTTTTTTCCAGATTCATGCTGTTTTATTGGTTATTTTATTTATTTACATTTCAAATGTTATCCCCTTCCCAGATTCCTCCTCACACATCCCCTATCCCCTCCTCACTCCCCTTGCCTCTATGAGGGGGCTCCCCCACCTACCCACCCACTCAGCGGCCTAGCATTTCCCTATCCTGGGTCATCAATCCTCCACTGGACCAAGGGACTCTCCTCCCAGTGATTCCAGATAATGAGATCATCTCCTACATATCCATCTGGAGCCATGGGTACCCCCCTGTGTACTCTGCTTGTTGGTTTAGTCCTTGGGAGCTTTGAGGGGTTCTGGTTGATTGGTATTGTTGTTCTTCTCATGAGGTTGCAAACCCTTTCAGCTCCTACAGTCCTTGCTCTAACTTCCCCATTGGGGACTCCGCTCTCAGTTCAAGGTTTGGCTGTGTACATCACATCTGTATTGGTCAGGAACTGGCAAAGCCTGTCAGGAGACAGCTGTATCAGACTCCTGTCAGTAAGCACTTCTTGGCATCCACAATAGTGTCCGGGTTCGGTGTCTGCATGTGGGATGGATCCCCAAGTGGGGTAGTCTCTGGATGGCCTTTCCTTCAGTCTGCCATAAATCAAATTTTTAAAAAACTGCCTTGGAAACAATTTATGTTCAAGGCCATGATTCATAGTCTTATATTCACAAACCATCAACTCCCTATTAAAATTGTACAGAAGATAAAAAGATGATAAAATTATAGTACAGCTTCTTTCTTCTCTAGCCCTGTAGACAACTAACATAGCTGGAAAAACTGCTATAAAATTACTTAGCATTAGTCTATTAAGCAGGGTTTCAAGAACATTGTATGTCTGATTAAGTGAAGTAAATCATTGTTGTATACATTATCATGTCAGAGTTTTCTGTATAAACCTTACCATGGGTGCTACTATTATACCAGGGCCTAGAGCAGAAGAAGGGTTCACTCATTAATTATTTCAATAAATATTAATCTAGCACCTATTATGTGTACACCAGATGTATTTCAAGGCCTCACTTTCTGCTGAACTTAGAATCTAGTGCCTTGGACAGACAAGCAAGCCATTCCTATACAGTGGGATACAGGAATGCTAATAGTGAGAAAGGTAGCATAAATTATTCTTTTTAAAGAGCTTTTTCAGCTTGTTACAAATATACTTATTGCCTTCTTGTCTCACACATATGAGGGTTGCCCTTAGAACTGCTGTTGTCATGCAAGTCCTGACATATTATGATTTTTCCTAACTTGGTAAGTCTGGATTAACACTGAAATAAATAAATAAATAAATAAATAAATAAATAAATAAATAAATAAATAAATAAATAAATGGTTGAAAGCTAGATCACTCTTCTCTACAGGAAATTCCTTGGTGAATATTCCTCATCTGTTTAGTTTCTAGGGTTCATCTTGTGACACATTTTGCTGCTGCAGCTAGTTGAAGTCAGTGTTGGAATGTATTATAGTTGTGGCCATGCACCCCTAAAGTCTCTTCCATTTCCTGCATTGCTTTATTGCAGCATGATGTCTAAAACCCATGAATCTTTCTGTCTCTCAATAGCCTCTTCCATAACACTGTGACCTGTGCAGAATTAGAGCTAATAATTCAAACCTAAGAGGATAAAAATCATAAAGCAGTTGGCTCGCTTCCAGATTTTTCATGACATTTTTAAAGCTCAGATCAAATATTTTAAGCAGTGCCCTTTGTGAGCTGGAAATAAAGTTGCCTATGGCAATGGCAGGAGCCTGCCCAGGTACTAGTTTTGCTTCTAAAAGCAAAGATCCAAGGCAAATAATGGGTCCCATCTGATATACTGTTCCCTTATCTCTAAGAGGGAAAAGCATGGCTTCTAAAATCCATAACTTTAATGTCAACTCCAATGTTCCATAAAGAATTTTTTTAACAGAACTGGCTTTTTGTTCTTCCAGTGCTTAAATCCTGCATGTATTCCAAACACTTAAGGAGCACCTTTGGTTGCTCTTTACTATCCCTATATCATTGTGTGTGTGTGTGTGTGTGTGTGTGTGTGTGTGTGTGTGTGTGTGTGTAACTGAAACATGAAAACAATCGGGAAGTGGCATACTTTCCAGAGAAATGTGACTTTTTTAAGGATTTATAGTGGCTCATCATATCATTATCTTCTCAAATTTTCAATAGGAAACCAAAATATTCCATAAGGCATTTTAGGGTTTTTTTTTTCTCACTGCCTCCTCTTCAGTTAATAATATGATCTTCAGTTTATTTGGCAAAACATGAACTGTATTTGGCTTTTAGACAGATAAAGTACTCTATTGGCCAAAATACCTACTTAAAGAAATTAGCACTAATGGATCTCCTAGGAGGCACAGCTTGATGCTCCAGTGTCTCTATATTTGATAGTGACAGTCACTGCTAACAAACAGCAAAGCTGGGACAGAGGGATCTCAATATTAACTCTTTACTCTTCCCTGCTGAAAGCTAAACATCAAAAAACAGCATTTTCTGTAAATACTTGCAAGGTTCCCAGAGATGGCTAACAAGTTACAATTACATGCATTCCAAAAGGTGACTAAACGTATCCCTAAGTTGGAAGGTTTTGGTAGTACACTGATGATGTTCAGATTCTTTTAAATGAAGGGTCTGATCATCACAGACTCCAGGTTCATAGATTCCACAGAAGGAGCATTGGCTGTTTGGCAAAAATTTTTCATGTCCCTTGCTTCCACTCTGTCATTTGCACATTGTCTAAAGTGAGGACAATGGAGTAAGCGAATAGACAAAAACAGATTCTGGTTTTTGCTGCATGGCCAGGCATCAATCATAGTGATGCTTGCCTTCAGGAAGACGTTCAAGCAAGAAATACATTCAAAATAAAGGTTTCCATTGCAATGTCCCCCACCCATGCTAATTGATGGGCC
Organism: Mus pahari; assembly: GCF_900095145.1. NCBI lineage: Eukaryota > Metazoa > Chordata > Mammalia > Rodentia > Muridae > Mus > Mus pahari. The sequence continues at coordinate 1,084,047 of NC_034594.1, read as the reverse complement.
ATACAGATAGCCAAATATTTTAATTTTTTTATATTGAAAGCATATAAGTCCATTGAAGTCTTCATCTATTCTCATACCAATGACAGAAGATATTTTGAAAGTCAGAGGTTAACTTGAACTTCAAAAGATTTGCTGTAGAAAATATTTTATTGTCAAGAGCTGGTAAAATCATTCAATGGCCATGAGAACTTACTGCTCTTCCATAACACTACGGTTCTGTTCCTAGCACCCACATAGCAGCTCATAACCACCTGTAACTCATTCCCAGTGATCAAAAATGCCATCTTTTGACCTTTGCAAGCTCTGCGGACACAGACATGATATGTGTTCACATTTATATACATCAAATAAAAATAAATCTATTCTTTTTATTTTCTGAAAAAACTACATACAATAATTTAATACTTTATAGGACTTGAAACACTCAGATATTTAAGGTGCTTCATACATGTCACATGTTTCATTGTCCTAATAATCCCATGTGACATCATGGTAGATGATAAGCAGACTGAATACAGCATAAGTGACTTTCGAGTCACTTGCCAATAGTGGACAAGTTAGCATTCTTAAATTTCATTGGAGCCCCAATAAAATTATATGAAAAGTGAGAGTTTTTCATTTCCAGTGGAAACTGGAAGCTGCACACACTTTACTCATCCTTCAAATTCATGCTCCCTCTTAACTCATTTTAAAATGTCTGAGAGAATATTCTGGAACATGTAGTATTGTTTCTCAGAAGTAGTTATACAGCCTTTCTTTTTTTTTTTTTTTTTTTTTTTTTTTATTTATTTACCTTTCTTTTTTTTTTTTTTTTTTTTTTTTTTTACCTTTACAACCACAACTAGATGGATGGTTAGAAACTAGAAAACAATGAGCAAACATAACTTCGTAAGTAGAGAAAGAGCTGATATTTCTGTAGTGTTATAGATAAAACTCAGGACCTTGAACATACTAAGTGAGTGTTCTGCCACTGAATTACATACTTTCATGAATAGCATCATAATTCACAAAGTTACAAGAATAAAATTTACAATATGTGTTCAATTAGCTTTCCTAATATAAAAAGAAAAGGCAAAACAGACTTCAGATCACCTAGTTATGCTATATTTAATTTTTCTTTTATAAAATGTGTCTAGAATGCCTACTTCACTGTGCATAAATTATATGAAGTAACTTAAGTAATATAAAGCACCCACCATGGCTACACAAACACTTTACAGTTTGTAAACAAGCGCTTTGCAGTTTATAAATAGTAGAACTACTATACATTTAAAAATTCAATCAGACAGAATTCATTCAATCATTCAAAAATATTTTCCAATACTTGACTATGTCCTAATTGCTATGGGTATTTCAAATAATAAACTAGAGTTTCATAATAGTACATAATAAGTGCCCCCAGGTACTTATTTCAATACTGCCAACCTCAATGTTTAAACACCTTTCTAAAAGTCATACCGAATGTGATCATGGGCATTAAGATATGTCTTTAAAGTGTGTTTTATTTTACTAGAAATCAAAGAACACTCAGCTTCTTTGTTAAAGTTACTAAGTCATTTTGCTTGAGTCTCTAACAAAGCTATCAATGATGTTTAAACACTGTGAAGTAGAATGAAGCAAATTATCTTTTGTTTTTTAGCTCACTGGCTTTCTTTTAGGGTCAGAGGCATATGCCACTTGTCTCTGCTACCCAATAAAGAATGCACTTTGCTTCTTATCAGGTGGGTGGACTAAGTGTTCAGTTCATAGCCACTGTGTGCATTCTCAGACACTAACTCTAATAGCTCAACCTTTGCCTTCCCCATATTTCTTCCTCTTATTTCTAACTCCCAAAGTTCAGAAAATAGGATCCTCTTGATTGATTCCCAATAGTCTATCACACACCGTCACTCCAGTTACCGCTACCAGGAAGCTCCTGTGTGCTCAGTCCAGAATACTATGGAGAAAACCAACCACAGTGCCTCAAATGAAAATCTTTTTATAGCTGCAAGAGAAGATTTCACTTATTTAAGTGTCTCCTAACAATGCAAAAGTGTTCATGATTAGAGGCTAACATACATCTGAGCTGCCTGATTCCTTGTTCTACACTCATATCTCCAAGGTCCTTCCCAGTAATAACAGAGCATGTTCCTAGGTAACACTGCTAGAAATACTCCTCACCATAACATTAGGGACAGTCCTCTGCAAAGAAAGATGCTGCTTTACCATCTTTCATATTCTATCTAAATCCCTGTAATAATATAATCTCTCTGAGTTGCCCCGGGGCTTCCAATGTCTTCATTTAAACTCCAAGGTGAAGCCCCTCAAATTTGTTCCTGATTTTTAAATCTGTCAGTGTTTTCACAGACTCCTTGGAGGGTTATAGAATCTCTATTCCGGGTAAGATTTTAACAGGAAGACAACATATACAGACCTGTCAAAAAGATAATAATGAACATATTTTTTGATTGTGTGTCCAATATAGAAAACATACAAAAATCAGAACTCTACATCATAGAACCAAATTAAGCCCAAAAAAATTATCTAGAAAAAAAAAAGCACTTAAAACTCTTAGTCATGTTATTTAAAACTTGGTTGTAGTAGGAATTTATTATCCTAACAAGCCTATATAAAAGACACACAATCCAGGTGTTTTATTTACAAACTATAATCCAAGATTGGGCAGGTCTGGGACTATAATAACTTATTCTCCAGCTATAAGTCCCTTGCTACTTGCTGTTTCTTCTGGCCATGCAATTCTGGTCTATGGTGGCTTTCTCCTTTTCCACCCTCTTCTTCCCCTTCTCTACCTGCAATGCCATCACTCGAACCTCCAGTCCCACTTCCCAATCAAAGATTCTAGCCTTTTATTGACCAGTTAAATTGGGAAGAAGGTTCACTTGATATCACTTTGAATGTGCGAAGATCTGCATGTGGGGAGCAACCACATCTTGTGGAACCAGTATATAGCATTTGAATACAAGCAGCATCAGACCAATCTACTATACTTGATGAAAGCTCTTCTAGATTCAAATTATCTCTAAATTACTGACAATACAAAAAAAAGAGCACATAGACTATGTAAACAGTCAAAGAGCAATAACAAAAAGGTCGCATATATTCAGCACAGGTGCAATTTTCCCCAATTTTTCATCCAAGGTTGCCTGTCTACAAGGATACAGGACCTATATATACAAAGGATCTATTGTATAAGACTCCTACAAACCTCTGGTTGAATCTTGACTATTACACATAGAACATAAAAAAGAAAAATCTCTTGTTTTCAAAATTCTCACCATGCATGGCATCAAACTCCTACACACACACACACACACACACACACACAACTGGCACCTAGTTAACTTTACTCAATAATCTTAAGACATTAAAATTTTGAAAAATTATTTTGTGTATAGAAAATATCATAAGTAAAAAAGATGGAGTGGAGGAATGGAAATTCTGGGTGGACAAAAACATAATTATGAGAATAAGTTGCTATACGTCATAGA
>NC_034594.1:1078822-1080263 GCF_900095145.1 Mus pahari | reverse complement strand
GAGATGGCACCACCCATAAGGGCCCTCCCCACTTGGTCACTAATTGAGAAAATACCTTACAGCTGGATCTCATGTAGGCATTTCCTCAACTAAAGCTCCTTTCTCTGTGATAACTCCAGCTGTGTCAAGTTGACACAAAATTAGCCAGTGCAAAAGCAATGACTTAAATTTACAGGACATGCTAGAGAAGAGTTTCTTCCAATATGTAGATTTCTAAACAATTAAAATGTAAGAAAATTACATTCTTAACCATCCACATTGCCATTTTTAGCTTATTCTACCAAGCTGTCACAGTGATCACCATAATTGATGTTTGCCATTTTAATATTAAAGTTTTCTCACTAATGGCATTAGATATAAATGACTTTGATTTGTGATTTTCCCCCAACACTGCTTTTAGAATTTATGGCATGATTATGTATGAAATGGGAATTGAAAATTCCCCTAATAACCATGAGCATGTATTTATGCAGTCTTTAAAATTTAGAATTGTATAGGTTGTCTAAGCATTGGATTCACACATTCAAATGTAAATGATTACATATATATGGTAATCTCCCATGGATGAAGAAATTGCAAAGATCAAGAACTGGAATTAGAGTACAGAAGTTCAAGATTATGGTCTTTTATGTGTCCCATGGTTCACATAAAATGCTTATTTTTAAGAGACTCTGAAGCCTTTAAAAGATTCAAGATCACTCTCCGGTGGTTCAGACTTGGCATGCCATGTCACTAAAACCAAAAGATGGGTTTTGGGTTTCAAAATTGGTTTCTTGTGTCAGTTAAAACTCAGAAAAACATTTTCTACTTCATGGCAACCTCCCTCCCCCTTGCAAGAACTGTGTGAAAATCTTTTTTTTTTTAATGGAACTATGTAGATCAAGCCCAACTCTTCACAAAGTTATAGGCCTTAAATGTAAGATGTCATGTAATGGAAATACTGGTATTCCACTAGGGCAAGTAGACATGACAGGCTTTTCATACATTATATTAGAAGCTATAGAAAGAACTCTTGCCCCTGAAAACACTAAATTTAGTTCAAATTCAATATAGCAGACATATGCCTAGTGCCTATGACAATTTATTAGGTGCTGAGTTGACAAATGTAAATAAAACATGGTTGTTGCCCTCAAGATGATCACCGTAATGGAAATAACAGCTATGAAGCAAAGTGCTGGGCATAACAGACCTGCACAGAGCATTGTGGGACCAGAAAGGAAGGCCTACAGGCCAGATGAGGCAGGAATGTCTGTGTTTCTTTTTGATGTAGATATCCTTGAACCATACCTCATAAAATTAGAGGGGAAAAAATAGGAGGGAGGCAAGCTTTATAGACAAAAAGGAAGACACATGATGAGATCAAAGCTTAGGGCCGGCCTGTCCCGCCCAAGGAGGGGTGTTCGCCTGGCAGCAGTCCCCAGGCTGATCCGGCACCCGGCAC
>NC_034594.1:1076487-1077791 GCF_900095145.1 Mus pahari | reverse complement strand
TAATATAGTAAAAATGGCTATCTTGCTGAAAGTAATCTACAGATTCAATGCAATCCCCATTAAAATTCCATCTCAATTCTTCACAGAGTTAGAAAGGGCAGTTTGCAAAATTCATCTGGAATAACAAAAAACCTAGGATAGCAAAAACAATTCTCAACAATAAAAGAACCTCTGGTGGAATCACCATGTCTAACCTCACGCTGTACCACAGAGCAATTGTGATAAAAAACTGCGTGGTACTAGTACAGTGACAGACAGGTAGAACAATGGAATAGAATTGAAGACCCAGAAATGACTTGAACTTTGACAAGGGAGCTAAAACCATCCAATGGAAAAAAAGGCAGCATTTTCAACAAATGGTGTTGACTCAACTGGAAGTTATCATGTAGTAGACTGAAAATTGATCCATTCTTATCTCCTTGTATAAAGCTCAAGTCTAAGTGGATCAAAGAATTCCACATAAACCCAGAGACACTGATATTTATAAAGAGTGGGGAAAAGCCTCGAAGATATGGGCATAAGAGGAAAATTCCTGAACAGAACAGCAATGGCTTGTGCTGTAAGATCAAGAATCGACAAATGAGACCTCATAAAACTACAAAGCTTCTGTAAGGCAAAAGACACTGTAAATAAGACAAAAACGTCACCCATAGATTGGGAAAGGATTTTTACCAATCCTAAATCAGATAGGGGACTAATATCCACTAATATCAAGAAGCTGTTCTCCAGAAAATCAAATAATTCCATTAAAAAATTGGGTACAGAGTTAAACAAAGACTTTTCTACTGAGGAACACTAAATGGCTGAGAAGCACCTGAAAAAATGTTCAACATCCTTAATCATCAGGGAAATGTAAACCAAAAGAACCCCAAGAGTTCACCTAAGACCAGTAAGAATGGCTAGTATCAAAAATTCAGGTGACAGCAGATGCTGGCGAGGATGTGGAGAAAGAGGAACTCTCCTCCATTGTTGGTGGGATTGCAATCTTGTACAACCACTCTGGAAATAAGTCTGGTGGTCCTTCAGAAATTTGGACATAGTACTACTGCAGGATCCAGCAGTATCTCTTCTGGGCATACACCCAGGTGATGTTTCAACTAGTAATAAGGACACATGGTTCACTATGTTTATAGCAGCCTTATTTATAATAGCCAAAAGCGGAAAAGAACCCAGATGTCCCTAAATAGAGAAATGTATACAGAAAATGTGGTACATTTACACAACGGAGTACTACTTAGCAATTAAAAACAATGAATTTATGAAATTCTCAGGCAAATGGATGGATCTGGAGGATATCATCCTGA
>NC_034594.1:1072709-1074332 GCF_900095145.1 Mus pahari | reverse complement strand
TTGAGGGACATCTGGGTTCTTTCCAGCTTCTGGCTATTATAAATAAGGCTGCTATGAACATAGTGGAGCATGTGTTCTTATTACCATTTGGAACATCTTCTGTGTATATGCCCAGAAGAGGAAAAGAGGAAATTCTATGTTAATATCCTACTTGTTTTATCTCTCAGTTATGTCATACAAGTGTGATATTTTTCTCAAAGAATATTATTAGTCTATAAAGACTTATTTTAATTTTTTATTAGTTATTTACTTCATTTACATTTCAAATGCTATCCTGAAAGTCGCCTATACTCTCCCTCTGCCCTGCTCCCCATCCCACCCCCATTCCTGGCCCAGGCATTCCCCTGTACTGGGGACCATCCAGAGACTGTGTGTTGGGGTTTCCAGGACTCACTGTAGTGGGAGTGAATAATCTTGGTTTCTGTTAGTAAGATTCTTATGTTTGCCTTTTGCCATCTGGTAATCTTGGTGTTAGTTGTTATAGATGTCTCTTGCTGGAGCTTGTTTTTCCTGTGATTCTGTTAGCCTCTATCAGCACTCCTGGGAGTCCAACTCTCTCCTGAGTCTCAGTGGTCCAAGTCCTCTCTGCAGGCAAGCTCTCCTCTTGCAGGGAAGGTGTGTAGAGATCTGGAGCTCAGCTCTGCCTCCTGGCTGAAGATGAAGGCAGAAAGGGGTCCTGTCCCAGAAGCTATGTTGCTTCTGCAGCCTGTGTGCTCTACTGTGCAGACTGGTCTCTGAGGGACCTGGGATACAAGATTGAGTTCTGGTAAAAATCTAATGGTGAACACACACAGGAATGATAGAACAATATGATGTTTTTATATAAGAGTTCATTAGACAAGTTATGCTTCACAAGTAAGAAAGTGTGGTGCAGAACTAGGAGATGCTACAGTGAGAAAAATTACTTGCTGCTAATACTAAATAGATAAATGTATAAATAACAGGAATCGAAGAAAAAGATAGTGTGTAATCTTGCTTTTCATTGCTTTCTTGCCTCTTGACCACTGGCTTTCTCATAGGCATGGGAATACTGTAAAGCAGTTGTTCTCACCCTTCCTAATGATGCAACCTCTTAAAATAGCTCCTCACGTTGTGGTGACCCCCAACCATAAAATTATTTCTTGCTACTTCATTACTATAATTTTGCTACTGTTATGAATAGTAATGTAAATATTTGATATGTGACACCTGTAAAAATGTCATTAACCCACAAAGCATCAAGACCCACAGGTTGAGTACCACTGCTGTAAAGACAGCACTAATCACACAGTTGAGTTTTAAGATTCAGAATGTCTTGGAAAGTTACACAGACCCAGAGCAAAAAATCTGTCTCCTAACACTGATTTGCTCTGCTAACTAGGGAAATGTATCTAACTTCTTAAGTTACAAAATGAAAGAAAGGAAGGGGGGGAAAGGGAGGGAGAATGGAGGGACTGAAGGAGGGAGGGAGAAATGAGGGAAGAAAGAGAGAAAGAAGGAAAGAAAGAAAGAAAGAAAGAAAGAAAGAAAGAAAGAAAGAAAGAACGAAAGAAAGAAAGAAAGAAAGAAAGAAAGAAAGAAAGAAAGAAAGAAAGAAAGAAAGAAAGAAAGAAAGAAAGAAAGAAAGAAAGAAAGAAAGAGAAA